>NC_052519.1:9491011-9543963 GCF_014356525.2 Nilaparvata lugens | reverse complement strand
CATGTTGTAGCTCTTCTTCTTTTTCTCCTTCTTCTGCTTCTTAGGCTACTATTATCTTTTTGTCATCATGTTCTATTATTTATTCTTCTCTTCTACTCAAAATCGTCATTTTATTCTTATCATCTACTCATCTTCTTCTTTTTCTTCTCCTCTTCTCCATCATTCTATTCTTCCTCTTCTTCTCCTTCTTCTTTATATTTTTTCTTCTTCTCATTGAAGAAAGAGAAGAATGGAAAGGAGTAGCAAGATGGAAATAAGAAGTGGTAGAACATGAAGAAGGAAGAAATCTTCTTCTTCTTCTTCTTCTTCTTCTTCTTCTTCTTCTTCTTCTTCTACGAGGAGGAAGAGAAAAAGAAGAAGAAGGAGTAGCATATGAGAGAAATAAGAATTAGTGGATCATGAAGGAGGAGAAGAGGATAAGAAAGATGAAGATATACTATACAATAGTGATAGAAAATAATAAATATTTAGAAGATGATGAACTGAAAACTTCATATTTTCTTCTTCTTCTCTTCTTCTCTTTTTCTTATTCCTTTACTTCTTCTTTACATAGAATTCTCATTCTTACAGAACACAGAGTAATATAAATGATACAGTCATGATTCAGCTGTGAGAATGTTGGAATGAAATGCAAAGAAAACAGAAGGCGGTTGAATAATATTATTATCACAATAGTCCTATAATTGCTATAATTGCTTCACATGTTGACAGGTGTCTGGTGCCGAGTTGACTGTGTGTGTGCATCTGTGTGGTGTGTGTGTGTGTGTGTGTGTGTGTGTGTGATAGTGTGAAGGAGTGAGGGGTTACTACCTGTCAGTGGAGTGGGTGATAGAGTTGTTGTGAGGACGGAGTGCGGAAGGGGGGTGAGCGAGACCGGAGTAGGGTTTTGCGCGCAGTCTACAATCTGGCAAAGGAACTACCTCGATTACGCATGAACAGAAAGTCCTATTCCGCTAGCCTTCTGTGCTATTATTAATTCTGTGCAAATACATAACTTCAGAAAAAATAGTTTTTAAAATGTATTATGATTATTTAATGTTGGATATTTTATAAAATGTATTCATTTTCCTTCAGGAATAGAGAAGAATTGGAGCTATGATGGCAGTGGCAGAGGCACTGTGGCAGAGGAATAGAACAAAAAGCTATAATAAATTAGTTGGCGTTGGCGTCTCTTTTCCATGACGTAGGGAGCACTCAGTGCTCCAGGTGGAATAATTTGCTTTGAAAATATGTAGCTCTATGAATCCCTTGTTCCAAGCTTCAATCTTCAAAAAAGGCGCGCAAATAACCATGGATTTTAAAGTGAGAATAAGATTACGATTTTTAGAAGTTTGTTACAGATGCGTAATAATTTTATTTTTCGGAAAATATGTGAAATGATATGAATCTATGGATATAGTTTATACTTGTCCTCTGAATTATAATTTCTCTGAACGTTGGACAACACATCCATAGGAGTTTATTCATGAAATAAATTTCCACAATTCTATAGAAATTCAAGTGACACGAGTTTTGTGATAAAATAGAAAAATAGTTTGGATTGATGGATTTTGGAACTGTAATTTGGACATAACGAGTTTAGGAACGGTTTACTATTGAGAAATCAGATCAGGTACCAAGATCATGAGCTGGAAAATATATATTCAGCATAACTTAATACATTTTTATTTTATTTTCAGGAATAAGTCAATGATATATAAAATTAAAATCAAATAATAGATATTTATTTTTTCTCCAAAAATAAGTAAAAATGAGTAGTATAAAAATGGGGAGTCTGGGACACAAGTGTCCCAGACTCCCCATTTACCTCAAGGTCATCCAGGTCAACCACCCTAACCTCAAGGTCATCCAGGTCAACCACCCTAACCTCAAGGTCATCCAGGTCAACCACCCTAACCTCAAGGTCACCCCAGGTGATCAAACCTAACCTCAAGGTCACCCCAGGTGATCTAACCTAACCTCAAGGTCACCCCAGGTGAAAAAAAAAAAAAATAAAAAAAAAAAAAAAATTAGAAAAAAAAAAAAAAAAAATTAAAAACACATAAAATCGGGAAAAAAGGGAAAAAAAAATTCCCTCCAGATCCTCAACTGGGGTATAAAAGGAGTTGTTCTACAAGGAGTGAGACATTGTGTCTTTGACAGTCGTGCCGTCAGTACGTGTGTGTACCACCAGTACGTGTGTGTGATTTTAGTATATTGGTTTTGGATCATCTTTATCAACATCAAGAGTAAGTACCATTTTATAGTTCTATATATATTTATATTATATTCATGATTTAACAATTCAGTTCAAAAGAGTAGAATTTTGAAGTAGTTTGAGACTGACAATTAAATTCTAAAATGACTTAAATTCGAAAATGTCAAGTTTAATTATGAAATAGGTTCCAATACATAGAGTAAATGATATAGTCGAAAAGACTATTATAATTATGAATTAGGTTCCAATACATATAAGTTAAGAGTTTAATTATGAATTAGATTCATTGAGTTGGTGGTTGTTATCCATCCTAACCTAAAAAAACTTATAATTACAAAGTAGATCCTAGACCCCCATTCACATTCCCCCATACAGCTCCGGACCATTATCCTTAGAACATAAACACCAAAGAGTAAATGACATAGTCAAAAATGACTAGTGTAATTATGAATTAGGTTCCAATACATAGAGTAAATGACATAGTCAAAAATGACTAGTGTAATTATGAATTAGGCTCCAATACATACAAGTTATGAGTTTAATTATGAATCAGGTTCTTTGAGTTGGTGGTTGTAATCCATCCTAACCTAAAAACGTATAATCATAAAGTAGATCCTAGACCTCCATTCACATGGTTGTAATTCATCCTAACCTAAAAACCGTATAATCACAAAGTAGATCCTAGACCCCCATTCACATTCCCCCATCCCCACTCCACCATACAGCTCCGGACCATCATCCCTAGAACATAAACACCTACGAACCTCCATCCCTGACCCACCCACACCCCCACCCACAATCCTAGATACCAATTCACCACCTTCATCCCCCACATCCGTTGATTATATATAGAGTTGAATACTGCATACCATACTAATACAATATTGTTTTGCATTGTTCCAGATGGTGGAGTGTTGAGCCACTCACTATCGCCACCAGTCATCCCATTATCGCCACCAGTCGTCCCACTATCGCCACCAGTCGTCTCACTATCGCCGCCAGTCGTCCCACTATTGTTACCAGTCGCCCCACTATTGCTACCAGTCAACCCACCACCGCCACCAATCATCCCACCAGCTGAGGCCAAGACGGTTTCAATTTGACAGTAGCCCTCATCACACCAATCAGTTAATATCGAATGTATTACCATTTGTAATATGATAATAAAGAAATAAACCCTCATTGGCTGATCCACTGTCTAAAACTAACTCTCATGTATGAAATAAACCTCATTTTATGTGTTAACCATTGATTGAGAGTTTCATTAATTCAATGTTCAACACCTCATCCATAGATAATAATAATAGTAGGTCAGAATCTTGCACATCAACATAGATGTTTCCTCTGGGTCAATACTGAAATAGCATATAGTTGAAGCTAGTTAATAGATATCCATTATGGTGTAGTGGTTAGCGGCGCTGCTTTCCATGCTGTAGGTCCAGGGTTCAAACCTTCAGGGGTAGAGATTGATGTAGGGTCCCAATTGATAAGGTAAGTATACAGGGTTGTATACCATTACACCATAATGGATATCTTTTGATATTTTGCATCTTGGTCAACCTATTGCACATGTCAATAGATATTTTCATTGAAGCATAACAACCTAATTTCTTATCTATATGAGGAAGTAGGATAATCATTAATAACAAATGGCTCATTACACATAGTATTTATTGGCAAACATATAATTAATCTTCAGTATTGAACAGAATATACAGCTGAAGAAGTCTTTCTCCTCGGCTATAATCATTGTTGGTGACATAATGCTCAACTGATGGCTTATTCCTTTCACGAACAATGCATGGTCCATCAACTTCATCATATCCCCCAGTAGATGGCAGTGGCATAGGTATGCGTACAGCCTTGTAGATGCTAATCTCAAAAGCTAAATCACCAGATGTTCCATCCTCCAGCCTGAATCGTTTCACATGTCCTGTGCTCTCAATTTTTGTAAATCCTGCAAATTTGATCTCCTTTTGACCCAGTCCCAGTAGACATTTGGATTGTTGTCCGCATATAATGTAGTATTGGTCCTGATTGAGAACACTCAACACAATCTTCACATCCTTATCCCTCCAGTTGGGTACCTTCGCAAGATTAACAATAGCAGCCATTCTACCCTTATCCAACTTGAAGAAAGATTTTAGCAGTATGCAAGTATCATCAAACATGACAGTGAATTTCATTGCAAGTCCTGGTGGGCAATGACGCATTGCCCTCTTATTGATATTATCCTTGATACTCTTCATAGTTTGCATGAAAACTTTCAGCAGGAGACATTTCACATCAGTGGAGGTCACATGAGTATTTCTCAATGGGTTGTGAAGATCATCACATACAAAGAAAACATTTCCATCCTTGACTGCATCAACAACAGCCTGCTGCTTCTGCCTGAGTCGTATGCATGCACAACTATGAGATTCACGATCTGCACAAAACTCTAAATGACCACTCTCCTTGAAAAAGTCACTCAATGTCATTATACCGTGATAATTCAGTTCAGCTTCAAGCTCACTCACTGCATTAAACAGGTAAAGTTCACGTTCACTGTCTGACAACAATGTAAGACTGAGTGCATTTTGTTGTCAGCATCATCTTCTATACTCTGCTTGCTGAGTGGTGGGGGTAATCCATTTCCTGTTTCAATAGGTCTGTATGACGTAATACGATAGCTCTATGTGAACACATAGTGTGCACTTTACTCAAAGAGGAGTGAGGAGGAGGATAAATGATAGATCATAGAGTTGATTACAATATTTCTTTTTTATTGATAATGCAAATGAGTATTAACAGCATTGAAAAAATTGCGACAAAAAGTTCTATCTTCTAACAAAGTTTTATTAATCCATCCATGTAGAGCAATAACAATTTTCAATGAGCAAAATAGTTGTGTTTTTGACAATCCATCAATGTTGCTGACATTGTTGGTTGACCAATCTCCAAACGTTGGAGATGATAGCTTGTTCCGCACCATGTCAATAACGTTGAGTAGATGATGTTCTGCGCAGTATATACCATCAATCTTCTTGATCAGCAACTCCAAATCAGGCGTAGCAGGAAAGAAATATGGCGATGATAGGTCCAGGTACTCCACATTGTTCAGTTGTAGAATTGTATCCAGTAGAGTAATCTGCTTATATCCATGGACAAAGATTTTAATTGGACGCTGCTGGTTCTGATCCAACCACCTTCCAACTGTTCCACGCACAATTTCCATCAAAGCTGAATAGGGAAGATGTTCTGTCCCACAGTCTGACCACCTGAGTCCATGTTTAGCTTGATGTATACAGTTGTTGGCGATGATTTGCCTGCTAGTCTTGAGCAGAGACTCAGAGTAGGGAGGCTTGAAAAAGTAGTGATGAGTAGTCACATGATGCTCATCATCCTGCTCCAGGATAGCCATCTCCTTCACAATAAACTTGTTGTCCAAACCTTCAAAACCTTGAAAGTTCATCAGGTATAGTGGTAGTGGCCCAAAAATGTTTTCCGCTCTACTCGATGACCAGTCATCTACACCACTTTCTGCTGTAATGTAGGAGTCGTCATCATTGAGTCCAGTTGTACTTGTAGAGACATCTTTCATCAGCGGTCGCCCACCAGTAACACAACCCACCACATCCTCCTCCTCCTCATGCGAAGACAGCACTCCCTCCTCCATAACGAGTCCTTTGTATCCTGTCATGACTGGCTCATTCATTGTCTCGAGCTCAACTGAGCAATTTATTGCTGTACACTGACTATATATCTTTTTATACTGATAGTACAAGGCCTGACATTGGCCGATACTCTTTAGTCATCTCATGAATCATCATACAGTAGGCAGTTGTATTACCTGGAATGTTTTCAGATGCTTCAAACTCAATCCTCACATCGATACTTCCAGTTTTGAGTGACTCATTTTGGCGGGAGCAATCAAAAGCAAACAGCATTATTTTTCCATCACCAATGGCATTCTTTTCAAACAGAGGGTTGCTTGCACGAGCATTACCATGGTTGTAGACTCCATTGAAAGCTGCATACATGTTGTAGATGCGATTATCATCACCATCAATGCTCTCATATGGGTAGTATCTGTTGTTTAAAAACACTCGAACATCCTTCATATTACACTTGTCAAAGCGAGAACTGTTGGCTGCCGCCACACCTCGTCTTGCAGTCTGTAGCCCAACCACAATGTATCGTGGCTTTTCAAGCTGTGATGTCGACTTGACAGTCCATGTATGCTTTCTTGTCTGCGGTAACGTTGGATAGGTATACAACTCCCAATGTCGAAATGGTATACTGATGGGTGTGTCGTTCTGTACAATCTGTAGCAGACGCAGTTTCACATCATCTGCCACTTCCACATAAGGCATTCTCCACAAAAGCTTTGTGATTGCTACATTGGTAGCAGCAACATTCACACAGTCGTGAAAGTTGGGGCTGACCCTCAACACCAGCTCTTGTTTCACATTGAGTAAAATCTGTCTATAGTCTTCGGCAAAGCCTAGCAGATATCTCAAAGGCACATCCATGATTGTAGTGTCAGCTCCATTGGCGGCAAAATCGGCGAATCCAGTGGTTGAACTAAACTTGTAGCCAGCTCCTTCCATCTTGGTCCACTCATCGCGTTCAAATGTAACAGCATTCTTCATTAGGCTGGTAACTCCAGGATTGCGTATACCATCCACCTCCACACCATTGATTTCATAGCGTATCTCTGAAAACACATTGCTGAAGAATCCAGAGACACATGGAGTTCCGGCCACAGCAGCGTTGGCAGCTCCAGTCACAGTATACTCCAAATGTAGATAGCTCTCCGATGGCAGTGTGTAAACATCTTGCTGTTGAATTGGAATCCGTATCTCGTCATTGGTATTATAGCTTACAGTATAGGGTGCATGAGAATGGTACTCAAACCCAATGATACTGTTGTCCGATGACGGTCCATTCTGTGTCACATCCAAAACTCCCATCTTCCTATTCTACTCGTATCTGACAGCCTCGTTCTTGCAAATACTTGATGCTCCTAGATGTTAACCTTGTCAAGGTTGAATGCTGAATGAATCTTTCTTTCCTTTTATCTTCTTTTATAGGCAAAGGATGATGATGATGATGATGATGGAGAGAAGAAGAAGGAGGAGGATGGACTGCAGCCTCCATATCCAATCCTTGATTCCACTTTTCAAATAACAGCACCATTTCACTTGCGTTGTCTCAAATGTAAAGCAATATTTATTTCCTCGCCTCTATTATTTATAAGACGACCGTACTCGTCGACTACTTGCAGTGTAATGCTACCAATCTGCTTGATGTCTATAGGTAAATAGATTACATTCTGCACAGTCACCACCATTTTATACCCTGGATCAACGTTTGGGTAAAACTCATAGATCACGTGATCTGTAATTCCATTAGAGTAAGATCCAGTCACAATGTTGCAGGTGATGCGTATCACATTAGGCCGACTGATTTGTACAGTATTATCACTTCTAGTAGATGTGTTGGGCTCTATGAACTGGGTATTGGTGAAACCCAACAGTTTCCCTATTGAATCTTGTGGTCGTAAATCCAGCTTAGCACTGCTCAAAACTATACACTTTAAGGTTGATGGATCTACAGTCACCTGGAATCAACATCATTTTCCGACAGCCTTTGTGCAAGCAAGTCAGTAATTGTAGAAAATTCAAAGCTACCTGTTGGTAATGATACCTGATGCAGAACCAAATCCTCCTTGTCAACAGTAGTAGCTGGCATTCTCCTTTTAGTCCTTTTAGGCAATACTGTACCATCCTTATCATCATCATCAGACTTGCCAGGTTTATGCTTCTGATGTTTAAGCACCTCGCTCCAATACTCTTCAAATCTTGCTTTAGCCATACTCCGTAGCTCATCATGTGTTATCTCTGCAAGTAATTCTATTACTTGCATAAAAATGTAGTACATTATTGAAACCTTCCTCAATATTAGGTATTGAGTTGCAACTTGTAAAGCTAATCAGACCAATTTCCCATTCACCACTGCTCACATCAAGTGGTGGATAAAAGTCACTCTTTAGTATTGATGTCCTACCTCCAAAACACAGCATCATTGTTGTTGCCTGCTCAACATACAGTTGCACAATGAGTAGCAATCAGCCTACACTCATTATTTATAGGGATGGAAATAATGTACAAGAGAGATAGTGAATCATTTATTTATTTTCATCAATCAAAAATTGTAAACACAAATGCCCACAGATGTGTGAGTAAAGATCTTCCTGCTTCTGATCATAGTTGTACTCAATCCTCGATGCTGGCTCCAGTCCTTTGTGCATATAGTTGATAAACTCCTGTGGCGGTCTCAGGTTGCCAAATCCATCAAAGTAGTGAGACACATCATCCTTCTTCACATAGCACACCCAATGTGTGCCAGCTCCAGTGCTGGTGTCCAGGTTGATAATGCCGCATTCTCTCCTCCAGGGCCCATTCAATGGTAGAGCATCCCGCATAAACACTCCTCGAAAGTGCTTTAGCTTCAGTCGACATGCATACTTGTAGAGATCAGCATCGGTAAGGGCTCGATCAGGTAGGGCAACTAGCGTCTTCTCTTGCCGCCACATTGACGGCGACGTGCCCCATTTCCCTGCGTCCTGCGCTGTTGTCTCAGGTAGAGTCCTTTACCTTTTTTACCAGAACATCTCTTTACTCGTTTTTGACCACGAGTCTTTGTTGTCTTACGTCTGCGGTGTACTCCTCCACCAAACTTTGCTTTAGCCTTCATGATGTTGGTCACTGCTAGTGCTGCAGCCTTCTCAAGTACTCCTGCGTCTGCAGATTTTACCACACTCCAAGCTTGATCTGCCAAAATGTTGTCTGCTACTGCTCTGCTCGATGTATCACTGCTCCTCGAGTAAGCAATGTCGTGCTCCTTACAGGCTCGATCAAGACTATTTATACCGGGATCGCCTCGTGCCAACCGCTTCTCTAGCTTTGTACCAGGTCCACAGTACTGGTAACCAGGGATGTGAAGTTCAACAGGTAGAATGTCAATTGCCTTGTTCACCAATTTTCCAGCACTCTTTTTAACTATTGAACCTGCAACTTTTGCAATTGATGACAGTACCCCTCTTCCCCGGTACTTCCTCTCTCTCTTACATCCAGCCATCTAATGTTTCTTAACGGTTTTAGCAGCTGGTTTTATACTTTTTTTGGTGTGGACAATGTTTGTGCGGGTGGTGTTGTAGGAGGGGGTTCCGGTAATCCCATAAGATCTATGAAACGTTTCTTCATTTCATTGGTGACAATCCCTTCATAGTTTTAGTATTTTTTGGATCTAACACAATGTCTAAATACAATGAAAACATTTTACCAGCAAACTCAATCAGCCTCTTCTCAAGATATCGATTGTTCACTCCATCAGTAGGCTTAATTGGATCCATCATATCAGTAAGTATTGAATCATTGAGACTTGTAAATACCTGTGATGTGGTATTGTCCCTTGTCTTTGGCAGCCACATTGAAATCAGTTCTCTACATGTTGAAAAGTTGACAGCATCCCTGTCAGCACGTGGATTTCCCAAATTGGTCAAACGCCTGTAGCGAGCATTAATGTTTCCTATGGAATCCATGACTTGACTGCTATACATAAGCAAAGCAATGTCTCTTATATAGTGAAACTAGTATGCAGGATTAGCAACTATGTAGCCACCTTCTACCAACTCTTCTAAAATTGAATTGATTTCATTCTCATGTCCAGTGTTGCCAACTGCTTTGGACTGATCCAATAGTTTCAGCCTGTCCACAAGTTCATTGGGATCATTGTAGTAGACGTACTCAATCTTGGTACGGTTGTTTGCCACCATATTGAATGGCGCCACAAGTCCTCTGCCACTGACCTTGCTATATTTGGGTTTAGCATTATTGAGCAGTTTATGGATCACTGTTCTATACTTTGTATCATTCGAGTTTTTACTCTTACCATCCGGATCATGATTTTCCTTATACAAGTTTGTAATGTGTAATATCCGAGTGTATGCCACCTCATCACTAGCCAATGGAGTAATGGGTTTCTTTTTGAAAATGAGTTCACAAAGTCCACGTGTTGCATCAAATCTAGTCACGTTTGAAGGATTGTTAGGGTCAGTCAGAACAATCTTTCTTCCATCACTTCCAAAGGTTAACAGTTTGTTACCCAAATAGTAGTCATTACCAACAACTTCTGGTCCATATGTTTTGTCAGAGCTGCTATCACCACTCATAGCTCTATGGAGATAACGCCCCACTGGTGTTCCAGTCAATCCAACCTCGGTCATTGCTTGTCGAATCCTCTTTTGGCTGCTGGTTAGTAATGCTTCCTGAGCAGTAGCACCCTCCTCCTCCTCCTCCTCATCCACATCCATCACATCACTTTCATAATCATTGGCACTTGCAGATGGCCACAATTTGCGTGCAGTACTCGAGGTACTTGGAACTGGGCTTAACTGCGAAGCTTCTCCAATCCCTTCAAAGGTCAAAGGAGTCTCCTCACCAATTTTTGGCAGACGTCTTACCGCTTGCTTCAGGGGTCGGGACAGCAATGGTGTTGGTGGCGGTGTATGTGGTGCATGATGACCTACAGGAACTGCAAAACGTCTGCGATGTGGGCGTGGCTCTGGAGATTGTTCATGTAGTGGTTGTGCTGCTGCTGCTGCTGCTGCTGGCTGTGGTGGTGGTGGTGGTGGTGGTGTTGCCAAATGCTGATTGAGAACTTCAACTATATTGTCAAGTGGTTCAGTTAGTGGTTTAAAGTGTTTTGCATGCTGCTCCTCTGCCACTTGCCTTCCAAGAGTCAGTTCCTTGTGTTTCCTTTTGATGTTACGTCGCAACTTTGCAATTGCCTTGATAGTTGGTGCAATCTCTTCTACAGTCTTTTGACGGTGTCTATTGCTGGAGACATCCATCTTGCTCAACGTACCAACATATACTGAAGCTCAACTGACACTATGCATCAACTAAATACGTATCAAGCCCATTCCTGTAGCGCCCTCCATTTCTGTCCAATGTCCGATCAATCACTAGGAATGAGTGTGCACCCCCAACTGACCAAACCTTGTTACACATATCCTTAAACTGATCAAAGGTCATGTCAGCGCCGACATGATCTCGGTACAAGTGTTTCATGTTTAGCTCATCCTGTTGAAACATGACAAGAAAGTTTGCATTGTCACGAATCAGCTGTTTTGGAATGCGGCTATAGGTCTGTGCTAGATAAAACACATCAACGTCACTGTGTCGGCCTGCACTAAAGTACTTCCTGATGGTATCCTGCTGCTCACAAATCACATCGTCGAAAATAATTATTGAGTTGGGTGGCAGCTCATGCGGGTCGGGTATTTCTTCACTTGTATCACACTCGACATAGTTTATTCCATTTCCTGCAAGTCCTTGCATGATTGTACGGAGCAGCTCATACTTGGACTGGAATGTAGTCTTTGAAAAAAGGTAGATGTTTGAAAATTGAATTCCTTTCTCATCAAAAAGCATATTGAATAGTAGGTTGGTTTTGCCGCAACCAGAAGGTCCACATATAATACATCTCATATGATTGGGGAACAATGGTCCATGACGCTTTTTCTTTGTATCCATTTCCACCAAGCCACACCCCCTAATCACTTTGTCAAAATCGATAACTCTAAACTGGTTTTTCTGTTGCACAACCTGTTTCATCTTACACAAGATCGTTCTTATCAATCCATGAGTCGTGACTGGAGCTATATCCTTTCCAACGTACCAACAGTTTATTCCCTCTTTTCCTCAACACTTTTTCAATTTCGAAAACACTGGGCACTTTTGTCTTTACAATTTCTTCAGAATAGAATCCTCCTTCAATGGGTTCACCTCTATAGTCCTCCAATTCATAGGTTACAGGCACTGTAGGTCGCACACGTCTTACTGTGAACAGTTCATTAGTCCAATTGGCTAGATATCCCTTGTCAAACGTCTTTTTATACTTGCTGATTCTCACTTTATCACCAGGCTCAATACTCTGACTAGGACCTGGATAAAACTTGTTTTGAGGTTTGCTGACCAACTTTTCCTTATATTCTTGCCTTTGTTTGCTGAGCCTGGAAAGCAACAGCCTCTCATGCTTCTTGCTCTTAACGTCAACTGGCCGCATACCTGTTGTTCGATGGACCCGTTCATTATACTCTTTCAAGAGTGAGGTTAGGATGCCTGTCCACAAATAGGTTCCTTGTTCAGTAAACTTTGTCCACATAAGATGTTTGAGCGATCTATTGAAACGTTCAACTATAGATGCTTTCTTATCAGAAAAAGTTGAATAATGATTGATGCCATACTTTTGCATAAGCTGTTGAAACTTACTATTAAACCATTCCTTTCCGTCATCAGTTTGCAAATTCTTCATGGGATTCTGTTCAAATATAGGCTGCATTGCCTTAACCACTTCATCAGCTGACTTGCTTTTAATTGGTATAGCAAAAGCAAACTTACTAAGACAATTGATTATTGTAATAATATATCTATAGCCTTTGTTCTGTCTTGCATATGGTAGCATCTCTACAAGATCAGCCTGATAAAGATCATCAAGACCTTTCACAGTAACCATTCGTGTAGGGAACCTCCTACGAGCCTGCTTGTGCAGCTCTCTCGCTATAACAGTCTTATCCATACTGACTGATAAAATCTATGTCATCAACTTTAAATAGTCTATTATGCTAATCCAAACATTCTCCATATCCTGTGGAAGAGGATAGAGATTGCAACTTTTTTCTTTTCATAACCTCTACACTTTGATAGTGCAGGATGTGAGATGCCTTGTACTCTTACTTCTACATGATTCAGAGGTTTGAGCAATAAGAGACAGTTGATTTGATACGATTATATTGTAGTCATACTCTAGTACACATTGGATACAAAGAATATTATCAGACATATATAAATAACATCTCAATCATCGAGGTTTAACAGCACATAGTCAAATAATGGTCCTAGATTAGTACACATTTCACAAAATGCAAAGCTATAAGGAAAGTTCAGAATCATCATCTGTCTATTGTGACAAGGATGAAGTGTAGCTGTTGGGAATGTTGAAGAAATCACATCAGCAAAATTCTCGAAAGTTCCAAAAGGATCATAATATCCTTCTCCAATGTTGAATAGTGGCTCAACACTCCACCTTGCACTCATGACAAACATGCAATCACCGCAAGGGCATGGTGATTCAGGATCTGCTGGCGCCATTGCTGATTGAAGTACTGGATATAGATGTTGTTGACAGCCCATGTTGATAGCAGGATGAGCACACCTCGACTGACTTTATGATAACTGCTTCAAGGAAATCCAGCGATGGGTGGAGACAGTTGCGTATGCGCAATGGATTGTTGACACTTCCTGGCATGAGGTATGACGTCACTTTTCAAGCAATTTTCTCAAAATGCTGTACTGGGATGCATCACCATCTATTTTATAGTCATTTGATAAGGGACGTGACCGTTTAGCAGGGATAGTACTGCTTCCTGACTCATTGACTTTATCAATGAGCTCATCATGTGATGAGGAATGTAACCGTTTAGCTGTTGTAGTACTGCTAGCTGCCTGAACCTTGGGAATTTCTTGAGAGTCAATCATCTCTTCCTCCTCATCCTCCTCCTCCTCCTCCTCCTCCTCATCCTCCTCATCAATGTGTGCTAGAGTGGGGATCTTGTAATGTCCATGTGCAAGAGTTGTAATTCCATCATCTAGAATATACCTCTTCTCATCAGCTTTGCTCAATGCCTTCTTTCTCATGACTTGGGTCATGATCTGATGTTTCCTAGTACCAAACATCACTTGTTCTCTATAGATATCCTCATCACCATATAGACAATCTAGATAGTCTTGGAAGCCTATGTAACGTTCAGCATCTGGATGCATTTTTGAGAGTTCTCGCCCAAGTATTGGTCTCCTCACTCCTTTAGCTTTCTTTATCAATCCACTTGTCAGCTGATTTGGATCACTATTGTAACACCTACAGGCATATAGCTTCGATCGTAGGCCTACATACTCAAGTGGCGCTCGGCCAGCATATTCATCTTTAAACTTGCCAAGCACCATTTTGTTTCCATCTGAGTAGCATGGGTGCTCTGCAGGGTACTCTGAGGTGTCAAAGGTATCTTTCAGTTGTTGGTTGTTGATGATGTCATTGTACATGTCCTCTGTCTTGACAAGGTAGAATAAGCTATCAGTATCTTGATATAGGAGTTGAAGACGGTCCTTGTAGATGGGCTTCATGATGTTATAATGGAATTCGTACATGAGGGTTTTGCTGATGTCAAGCACTGATAACCCTATATAGATTGGCTTATTGAGCTCCACTTTCTCTTTATGCATCGTAACAGCACAAATATTCTCTCCAAATATGATACGATCCTTGTACACTGGTCGAGCAATCAGTTTCTTCAATCGCTTCTCATCATTCACTAGCTCCGTGCTCATTCTTTTTCGCACATTTTCCATTGTCTTACCAAACACAGCATTGTTCATGAGTTTGAAAAAGTTCTTTTCAAACTTATTCTTTGACTGCTGTCTTAGCTTTGTATTAAGCATGATGTAGGGTGCTAGGAAGTCCTCCTGCTCAAACCTTACACCTTGATGAACTTTAGTGATTTTCAATCCATGCTGTACTGCTTGCTTGAGGGTGCGGTAATGACATACATATCGTTCACGGTTGCTTAGAGCTGTCATGAGTCGTACATGATTAGATTTAAGAGTTTTTTTGTTCTCTGCCAGGAATGGGAAGTCGTTGTGCTCATCATGCAATTCGGAAGGGTACTCAATGTCCACCTCCAAGATGTAGCCAATCTTTTGAACATCTCCAACACCCTCAATACCTCTGCTCACCCCCTCCAACTCATCTTTCTCCATCCACTGGAATTTCCGGCATGGAAGTGGTTGGCACATTGCCCAGCCATACAGGTTGTTCGCATCTGTGTACAGGAGATATGATGTAGGCTTCTCAGGGTCAATAGGCGCTCCTGTGTAGGCATTGTTGGCTACAGCATGACGGTGTATACAATTTGTTATTCCTCCTCTGATACCTCGCTCGATAAACATGTACATGTCATAGTCAGTAAGGAGCTCAAGCTCGACTTTAGTATATTTCAGCATGACATCAAAGGAAAAGCCTGGAGATGTAAAGTAGTGAGCACAATCCAAATCATAAGTCTTCATGCATACATCGCGGAAGCTCTCAAAGACATCAGCCAGCAGGAGAACATCTGTTTTCAAGTATAGGTCACTGTATTCTCCCAGAGTTCTACAACTGAATTGGTTCCACACAGTTTGAGCATGTTCATAATCATCACTGCTAACACTCCTATCAACCAGCTTGCTGAAAAATGCCTCTTTGGGTGGTAGCAATGTTTCTTCGAGTCTCTGCCATGAATCGCAGTAGTCGTATGGAAACACTCCTTTCCTTGAGACAAGGCTCAATTTGTTTCCAAACACCTTGGCAGTATGTGGCAGCACTTTGGACAAGTCTTCTGGATTTGATGCTGATTTGACTAGGTTGGTGACCAGATTGTCTAAACTATCAGGTGTAAACCGGAATGTATCGATGAATCGAAGGTGCATTTTTGGAGATATTCGTTTGGTGAATGATATATACTTTTCCGATGAGTTTGGGATGACAAACAGCCGATCCTTATCTCTACCCAGCTCTGGAATAATGAGGTGTGTATCGTAGTTTGAAGAGTTGTGGAGAAACACTGGTATGAATGATTGTCGCTCTCGCTGCAGGTTGCATTTACGGCATAATGCATTCCGGTAGATACCAGTTATATGACAATGGTCATACACCTTATCTTTATTGAACCGTTCATTGCAGGCCTCACAGAAATCAGCTGCATTATGTCGTTCTTTCTCTCTTTTGGTTAGTGGGAGCAACTTGATATTCCTGCAGTCAATTGCCTCATCTAAATCTTTTGCATACATGGTGAGGGTCTTCATGAAATGTTCGGCGGCATCAGGACCCCTGTAGACAATCGGCTCATGAGGGATTAGGTTAGTGATTGTCAGCCAGGAATCTTCTAAATCAGGGTCCCGCACAAAGTATAAGCAGTAACTCATTGCCCGATGATACTGGATAACTTTGGTAGCTTTACCGATCCATTGTTCATTGTCTCCATCAGGCTTCTCCAGGATGCACTCAAAATCAGCGTATGCTACAACAGGTACTCTATACTTTTGCACATGTTTCTCAAACTTCAAGGTTGGAGGTTTACCATCTTTTCCAACCTGTGGCATGATGATTCTTGCTGTATTATTGCTAGCACAATACTCCTCATGCTCAGCCATCCTGCGTTCTCCATCTATATCCTGGGTGTAATGGGTGAAACATCGTCTGCAGATGATAATTTTACTTTTATGTTTTGTGAGTTGGGATCTCACAAGTCTTTCAAAATTTTTAATGTAGCAGTAGTGGCTATTTGATTTATGTTCATTGTCATCCTCAAGGGTGTTGTTTTCATCATCATCCTTACTCTCACAGAGGAGGAGAAGATCAAAGTGATCTGCCTTCATTGCATTTCCAACTCTTCTTGGAAATATAACGTTCTTCTCATCCACACCATAAATATTAACTGATACCTCCGGATTATCTTTCTCAAATATATCGATTTGGTTGATGGTAGTGGGAAATCCAATGCCTGAAAAGTTGTATCTTTCTTCCAATTGATGGTATCGCTCATTGACTCGTTCAGGATGACTGCCTTGTACATGTTTGGCGAGGATAGCCCATTTGAAACATTGCTGGTCCTTGTTTATAGGATTGATGATTGCCTTTCGTGCTGATAGAAGAGGTGGAAGACTGATGTAGGATGATCCACGCAGTGGAATATATTTGCTAATCCTGATGAGCAATCCATCGATGATAAGCAGACTCCATCCACTGAATTTCCTTCAAATTTCGACTCCTCATCCAGTAGGGTCATGCACGCTTGGTTGATGATGTCTGGAAGATTGATGATACTGAAGATGGCATAGTTTGGAGTTTTGAAGGCAACATTCTGAAACTCTTCTTGATCGAAGAAGGTCTTATCAAGGGTGCTGCGGAAATATGTTGCCTCCAATACTAGATTGAACTTCATTGCTCCATGTGTTATTAGAATGACCTATTCCACCCTCTAGGTTTCCTAATAATTGCGAAGTATTGATACAACGCGGACTAGCTACAGTCGGTATGGGTCGGGGTCAGTACCGTACTGACAGGTGGAGTTACCGGACCTACACTTCTCCCTCTATCCTGATTCTTTACCCTCTGCTTCTTTCGCGAGATTTTTACTTTCAGGGGAAGAGTGTTTGCCCGTGCCGTTGCTGGCCGATTCGGCCCTCGGCCTTTTGAATACAGGGTGGGTGTTACGAGAGATTAAGATAACCCTATACAAGGAGACGGATCTGACTATCAGATCCCTACCAATAATTCTATTTATAAAGGTAGTACGCAATCTGAACCAACTGCGAATTGACGGCGAGCAAGCTGTACCTGCAAGCCCAGGATGTGGTTTTTCTATGGGGTTTAAGGTGAGGGCTATGGAGTAACAGTATGGCGGAACTATGGAGTTGTTAGTGGTATTTAAGATATCGTCAAATAGAGCACGATATAGGGTGTAAGTTATAGAGAATAGGGTGCCTGATATGAGGTATACGGTACAGGGTATAGGGAACAGAGAATCAATAATAAGATTATTATTCTCTACAGCAAATAAATATCTGCTCAATAATCCGCAATCTGAGAATTGCGCTCTAGCTCTCAGCAAGCTGGACCTGCTAGCTAAATACAGTATATCAATTTCAATTATGTGGTAATTAAAATTTAGAGAATAAGGTTTTAGGTGTAGGATTTCTGAATCGCGAGCCTGCAGCTGCGAAAGGATTTTCAGCAATTCTGAAACTGCTAAACAGGATTTCCGCGCTAATCTGATGACTGTGCGCCGATTATTAAGGGCCAATCTGTGACTGCCCTTAAGGGTATGGGAATCACTCTCAATCGTCCGAAACGCTTTTAAATTAATAGTCAGTATGTCGACTATTATGAGAGGATAGAAAAGATTTTTCACAGACACAGTCTGTAGAATAATATCGGGAAGACAACAGTCTGTCGTTGTCAGGGTAGGAAAGGATTTTTCCAGGATTTTCCACAAGGAAAATATCGAGTCAGAGACTCCTAATTCAGGAAAAGATTTCAATAGTCTTTTCCAAGTAATTGCCAGTCTAAGGACTACCACAAGATCGATCTCTAATTTGTAACTGAGATCACGGGAAAATTCGTGAATTTCCCACAGGGAAAACCAGCAAATAATATTTGCTATTAAAGAAGGCAGGTTTCTAAGAATTTTAGAAAGGATTCGCGGTTCTGAAAACCCGCGACTAGGACGATCTCGAATCTGGAACTGAGATCAGGAAGGATTTTAACACAGGAAGAATTAAGAGAAGAAAGAGAAGGATGCCGTAGTCTAGAAACTTCGGCGAGGAAGTCCTCAAGCTGTACCTGAGAGCTAGAAGGATTTTAGAATAGGGAAAGTGAAGAGAAAGAAGAGAATGGACGTCGCAGTCTACCAACTTCGACAAGGACGAACTCAAGCTGTACCTGAGTTCTCAAGGAAATGATTGAATTTCCTACTAGGTATTACAGCAAGTCAGAAACTGCTAAGAAAAGTTAAAATACTGGGCCACTCTATAGTATGAAAACCAAGCAAGGAAAACTTACTATAAATGATAATAATTTCTCTACAAGGATAAAAATAATCGAGAAAACTTTTCTCAAAAGGAACCTGAATTTCCCCACAAGAATAAAATTAATTGAGAAAAACTATTCTTAAAAAGGACAGGGATTTCCCTACGAGAATAAAATTCAGAATGGAATATTAACCCTCTAGTACACCACTATTAGGAACGCCGCTTGGAATGCAGCCATACACGAACCCGTTCACCGAACAACTCCTTTCTCCCAGGTCTTCTAGAAGCTGCACCGGGTCGCTGAAAATAAGGAGGCCGGGGGAAAAGAGCTTCCTGACCAATGGGAGTCTGAAAAGACGATCACGCCACTGGTCATGTGACAGGGTTTGATTCAGCTGCTCCTGATGTTAAGGGTGCAGCAAATGATGACAATACTGCTGATTCATATAGTAGATTAGGCCGGTAAACAATATTTCTATTCCAGAAATTTCATGAAGAGCGATACCGACTCAACTCGGTAGCCGAGTGGTAAACAAGATCTGGAAATATCTGGTTAGATGAATCCGCTGCTGATGATTTAAAGGGGTTGATGGTGATGGTGATAATGTGCATGTGCACAACTGTAAATCTAACAAAATATATCTGGAAGTCGATCCTATTCCTATTCTAAAACAGAATAAATTCGCTAAATTATGCATTAGTCGACGGCTCTACATCCGTCACAAAAATTCACTTTGTGACAGTGTCTGCAGTTGTTGACTGATGATGTGAACAATTTTATCCTTCAGACTGCTCAGAAAGGTGTGGAAATCTTTGGCAGGCTCATCCTTGTATGCATTATTGTAGTATAGAGTCGTGAGTCGGGATTTGAATGCCTCCTCCAGGACAACAAACTCGTCCACAGAGTTTGCTGTTTGCTGACATCGTGCAGCTTTGCTCATCTGGAACAATGCAAAACAATATTGTATTAGTATGGTATGCAGTATTCAACTCTATATATAAATCAACGGATGTGGGGGATGAAGGTGGTGAATTGGTATCTAGGATTGTGGGTGGGGTGTGTGGGTGGGTCAGGGATGGAGGTTCGTAGGTGTTTATGTTCTAGGGATGATGGTCCGGAGCTGTATGGTGGAGTGGGGATGGGGGAATGTGAATGGGGGTCTAGGATCTACTTTGTGATTATACGGTTTTTAGGTTAGGATGAATTACAACCATGTGAATGGAGGTCTAGGATCTACTTTATGATTATACGTTTTTAGGTTAGGATGGATTACAACCACCAACTCAAAGAACCTGATTCATAATTAAACTCATAACTTGTATGTATTGGAGCCTAATTCATAATTACACTAGTCATTTTTGACTATGTCATTTACTCTATGTATTGGAACCTAATTCATAATTACACTAGTCATTTTTGACTATGTCATTTACTCTATGGTGTTTATGTTCTAAGGATAATGGTCCGGAGCTGTATGGGGGAATGTGAATGGGGGTCTAGGATCTACTTTGTAATTATAAGTTTTTTTTAGGTTAGGATGGATTACAACCACCAACTCAATGAATCTAATTCATAATTAAACTCTTAACTTATATGTATTGGAACCTAATTCATAATTATAATAGTCATTTTTGACTATATCATTTACTCTATGTATTGGAACCTATTTCATAATTAAACTTGACATTTTCGAATTTAAGTCATTTTAGAATTTAATTGTCAGTCTCAAACTACTTCAAAATTCTACTCTTTTGAACTGAATTGTTAAATCATGAATATAATATAAATATATATAGAACTATAAAATGGTACTTACTCTTGATGTTGATAAAGATGATCCAAAACCAATATACTAAAATCACACACACGTACTGGTGGTACACACACGTACTGACGGCACGACTGTCAAAGACACAATGTCTCACTCCTTGTAGAACAACTCCTTTTATACCCCAGTTGAGGATCTGGAGGGAATTTTTTTTCCCTTTTTTCCCGATTTTATGTGTTTTTAATTTTTTTTTTTTTTTTTTTTTTATTTTTTTTTTTTTTTCACCTGGGGTGACCTTGAGGTTAGGTTAGGTCACCTGGGGTGACCTTGAGGTTAGGTTTAATCACCTGGGGTGACCTTGAGGTTAGGGTGGTTGACCTGGATGACCTTGAGGTTAGGGTGGTTGACCTGGATGACCTTGAGGTAAATGGGGAGTCTGGGACACTTGTGTCCCAGACTCCTCATTTTTATACTACTAAAATGTAGTATGAAAAAACAATCAGATAGATTTTGTATATTCTCTTGAGTAATATTCCAATACCAAGGAGTAAAATTACAATCATCAACATTTGTAAGAAACAAATTTATGAAGAGTCTCATAATAGAAACGACAGAACAAAAATTATATGCAATATATAAAAATTCAAAGAAGGAAATACAGTAGTTTGTTTTCAGATGTTCATAATTTTTTATCAAATCAATAAGTCAATGCAGTATGTAAAATTACAATCATCAAAATTTGTAAGAAACATCTAGCGAGAGTCTCATAATAAAAACGACAAAACAAAAATTGTATACAATAATGATATAAAGAATTAAAAAAAAGAAATAGTTTGCTTTCAGAAGTTCAGCATGTCATCATTTTACTTCTAATGAACTCATGCTAAGTTAGTGTAAAATTACAATCATCAAAATTTGAAAAAAAAACATTCAGAAGAAGTTTCATTATAAAAATGAATAAAAACAACAATATTATTTTCAGGTTTGTGGTGTGTATCATGTCACAGTCCCAAAATATTTCCCTAATATCTTTTCAAAATATTTCCCAAATGTTTATCAACTTGGATAAACAACATTATTATAATCCAATTGCAATGTCAGATAGAGAATTCATTTTTTCATTATTTAACCTGCAAACTTAAGTCAAGTGATCATAATGCACAATGAAACTGAAGCCACAAGTGAAATAGAAAATGTAGTTGGACATATACAGTACGAGCTTTGATTCAGTAAATGTACAACGGACATAATGAATATTTTCTTCATGGTATTTTTGAATAGAGAATTTTTCTCAAAAAAATTTTTTTTTGAAAAAGTTACGGTATTCGTTAAAAAAAACTCAATTTTAGTATTTTTATTCATATTTAATATTATTGATTACCCACTTATTCCATTATCTCACAAAAGTAATAATCAGAAAAAAGTTTTAGGCCTACCGTACTGTTTTTGCACAATCTTAAAAAAATGATACCCCACTTCACCGAAATATAATGTGACAGGGTAATAAATAATATTTAATTATAAATGTAGATAGTATTTAAATCAATAAAAATTATTATTGATATAGACTAGTAATATCAATAACAAACTTTTATGGAGAAACAACCAAAATAAATTCCTGTTGCCATATCTATAATAAAAAACAATCAAAGCAAAGGATTCACGTTTTCAATTATTCTACTTACCTGGGCAATAGTAATTTTAGTGAAACCGTTCATACTCCAATATCACTATATACATAATCTACTTCTGATCAAAGAAATAATGAGACTATAAAATATTATTCATTGACCGAGCGAAGTGAGGTCCAAGATTCAAGTTGACGGTTTTGCATTTCTCTTGATGTGTGTTCCGCATTTACAGCGAAACACTGTATTTACAGCCTGGTTGCACAAAATCCGGTTAAATTTTAACCGTGATTAATTTCACGAGAACCAATCAGAGAAGACCTTTTTGATAAGACGGCTTCTCTGATTGGTTCTCGTGGAATTAATCACGATTAAAACTTAACCGGCCTTCTAGTTTTTCGAAATTTAATTTAAATGTGAACTACAACTATACACCATTTTGGAATAGTTATTTGTGCAACTAGTGCGCAAAGTGACAGTTTGCTGCACCGAAAGAAACGTTTATGCCCGAGCCGTAGGCGAGCGCGGAATGGTTTCTTGAGTGCAGCAGAGGAACTTTGCGCACGTATTTCACATTAAGTTTTTCCTACAGTTACCATTGAATATGAAAAGTGGGTAATTATGGGTAAAATTGCCTGAAATGCATCAAATGTTTTTCTGTGTAATTTTATTATTGATAAAAACCTTAATTTATTGTCAAATTGAATAAAAATGTTGTCCTTGGTTATAATATCTAATACTAATAATTAGCTCGTTGTGCTTCGTTGCACCTCTGCTCATTATAGCAGCCCAGTCACTGTTACCAGCTTCATTTTGATTTTGCTGCACTGTTGCTCCATGTAACCTACTAAGTATTTTGCGTTGCCATGTTGCAAATCTGGAGTGCAGAAAAATTTTTCCCGCACTAGAGCGGAAAAGTGATTCTTTGCGTTCTGTAATCAGTGCAGCAATGGCCACTTTTCAACGTAACTGTAGGAAAAGCAAATTTTCTAACTCCAGCTGTTTAAAGTATAGGACTTAACTAAATCCCGAGCTCGGAAAACGGTCCTTAATACCTTCAGGCATTAAAAACCAATTTGCAAAAATTGACGAAATACAGCTGACTCAATTTGTGTTTTCTTCAGGATAATATCATGAGAGTAGGAGGAATTTTCTCCATACTCCAATATTACTTTCTTTGTAAGGGCTACTTGTATTTATATAAAAAATATTGAATGTAATTTATAATCCAGCTGACAGTTGATTTGTTTTTAAATAGAATAACTAATGACCCCTGCGTTATAGAACTTGCTCATGAACTGTTGTAGTGATGCCTGAAATCTGCAATTTGTAATTATACCCTGAGTTGATGAGAATATGGAAACAGTTAAATATCTCTTTTAAAAGTAGTATGATATGATATTAGGTTCCATGGGGATCCTATTCCAATTGAAAAAAAACTACTTTCTGTCACTTCAAAACTATACTCCGCCATCTTGGATCCAACTTCATTTTTAATACTTCTTTTTTCAAATAGGAACGTGGTCATATGATACATGATTTCGATACAGAATTTAAAAAGAAAATTAATGACGAAACCTGCACATATATCTCAAAACGTTTCAATGATCTCAACATTAAAGATAATACTAATAATTAATGATACAAAAATGAAATACATGAGTACCTACATTGAATAATCGAGTGTTAGTAAACACTAATAGGAGCTTCTACTCACAATTTTAACACTGAACAAAAAAAAAATGTCATAGAAAATTTGTCAATGTCATAGCAACTGCTATCACAATTAGTATTATCAATTACGCGTATGTTAGGCCCGCTGCAAAGTAGACCCACGTTAATCCACGAAAAGCAACCCACGCTGTGGAATGTTTTGTAAACCATTACTATGAAATTATTCATAATCAATGAGCTGACAAGTGGATTATTCATTGCATGTATTAGACAGATCTCTAGAGAAGCCCAGCAATGGTTCACAAAACATCGCACGGCGTGGGTTTCTTTTCGTGGATTAGCGTGGGTCTACTTTGCGGCGGGCCCTAGTGAACTCTGCTGTCCAACGAACTTGACCTGTAAAAAGGTTCGAAGAATACGTGTTCAACATTTGAAGCTGATTGATCAATTCTCTCTAATTTTATTGTAGAACTTACAAACAGATGATGGACAACTACTATGGCCTTCAGTAAGTCAAAGGTGAGAGCTCGCTAACGCTCGTTTGATAAATCATTGCAATTGTTTATTTATTTTATTGCTCAGTGAAACCTGGGCCCTGTTTCATAGAACTTATAAGTCACGTAATACAAGAGAATCACCATTCCAATTACATGCTCAATATAGCTGATAAAATCAGCTGTTCATGTATTACAGGACTTCTAAGTTTTTATGAAACAGGGGCCTGATTGTATTCCTCAACTTTCAACATTTATTATTTGATGTTGAGCATGCATTGTAAAATGTCTTATTGCAACAAAAAAAATGCTGTCTCATCATAGAAATATCAGAGATAAAAAAGAGAGATTCAGAGTATAATTTACCTTTGAACTTTCTTTTAGAAAACTCAGAACACATTTTGAAAATTCAAATTTCCAATATATTTTTTAAGCTTTCAAATGTATTTTCATTTCTGTCAAGGTATTGTTTACAAAAACCAGAATATATTACTTTGTAAATTATAAATTCACACAGGAGGTGCTAGAATGGAATAGGATAATAATAATCAATAACAAATTTGAATAATTCAAATCAAGTTTATTTATCAAAGATATAATAGTATTTGCTACAACTGTATTTGCTTACATCGTAATACCTGTCTTACAGACAGTAGTTTCATAAACTTGAATACTTGGCTAAGATTAAATACTAGCTTAGAATGCATTTCACTTCTCTCAAACGCGATTCTTATTGTCCTGTTAGTGTCATCCCTCACTCATCCACCATTACCAAAACATGGTAACAAAACACCATATCAATTTTATCCACTGTCCTCAGTAACCTGATCTGAAAAAATAAATTGATATCAGTACCAGAAATTAAATATAATTTTCTTTTATCTTGGCAGCCACCAACATTTGTGACATTAATTGCATCAAAATTGTATTCCAAGAGCAATATATCACGACTTATACAAGATGCTAACATTCATTATCATTGAATGCAAAGTGGATGCCGGTTCAGTGGTGAATGCCAGAAATGGCTTCTCCAAAACTTGAAAGTAGACTATAAAACTTCAATACTGGGGACATCATTACAAATGCTCTATGTTTAATCTACAAACATCATATAATCACTGATGATGATGTCTGTTGCTATGCTATACTTGTTAAATTGAATAACATTTTGTCCGAATGCTCTTTGTGGGTATAGTTAACTTCATTGTATATAAGAGTACTAAATCTTATTATATTAAAGCTGCAAATCTTATTATATTAAAGTTGCAAGACAAAAAATTACGAAAAATTCTCAGCCTATATGGCTGATTGTATCTGAGAACCAACCTCGAAATCAGTTAGAGAACACACTGGAGGGTATGGGAAAACCTCCAAATCACGAAAATTCTACCCCCCCGGCACCCCTAGAGCCCACTTTATAGTTACAGAAGACAATTGGGGGGGGGCAAAGCCTGCCTCCCAGCCGGAGCGCGAAGCGCGGAGGCTGCTAACCCACCCTATTGGGGATGCAGGGTGCAGCCTCCTACCGAGCGCGATTTTCTAAAGAGTTGCTAAGTGTTCTAAAAGAACACTTCCAACTTCATGAGTGTAAATCTTTTGATCAGACCCTTGTCTGATTCAGCCGCCTTCATTAAACTATTTGAGATTACTATGAGATTTGTTGAAGAGTTTTCCTCTCACATAGAGCATTCTTTTATAGTCAGATATAAGACACTACAAATGCCAAAAAATGTTTCTTATCCATTAGATTTTACAGTAACAAAATTCAGGTAGACCTACTTTATAATGCCTGAATATAGGCGAAGTCATAGAGGTCTTTCTTTAAGCTAAGGTAACTTTTCTCCATTCAATACAGATAAGTGGTTATTCACAGTCAAAGTCCTGGAATGTGACAGAAGTTAATTGTTGATGAAAACATCTGAAGGCCACTTTTAATATGTCAGAAATAAACCCTCCTCTACTCAGATACTCAGGCACTTATTTATACAGCAAGTTAATGAACATTCCGTTCTTATAGTCCATTCAAGAAAAGGCTGTAAAATCTGACAAAGCATTTATTGTAACAGTTCCACTTGTTACTCGTTCCGCTACTACGTAGACATCATGTCGTCATTTTGTCCGTCTGCGCTGGCCAGTGATGTCACAGTCAAGGTTCCACGGTACTGCCCCAATCAAGTTGGTTTCCTATATTATTCGTCGTGTTATTTGTCATTTCAATTTTAATATTTGTACTATTCGATTTTTTGGAATTTTATTTTGTCTTTAGGCATCTTACTTTCTTGATATTTGTTACTTTTTTACCAAACGTTTGTAAACGTGTTACTTACGTTTCTAACACATCCGGCATGTCCCTTTTTTCAACCGAGCATTAGCTGCTTTCTTGTCTTTCAATGGAGTCTAGTCAGTGTGTGCACATCTCGCGCCCGGTCTAAACTTTTCATCCAAATTCATCTGATCTACGGAAAGTTTTTAAAAGTAAATTATTCTTTCAAATTAATTCGTTTATTCTATTCTTCAATTGTGATTCAATTATTCATCGATTTCTTCACTTATTTACTCTGATAAACTTTGTCAAAATTGCAACCTCGTGTGGGCGTTTATCGCTATTTATCTGATCTACAGAACGTTTTTAAAGTGTGAATTACTCCTTCAAATTAATTCGTTTATTCTACTCTTCAATTGTGATTCAATTATTCATCGATTTCCACTCATATTTACGCTGATAAACTTTGTCAAGTTCACAACCTTGTGTGGGCGTCAATTGCCATTCTTCTAACAATTGGTTTCACCTCTTGAAACTCAAACTTTCAAGTTCATCATCTCTACCGTTTGGAAATCAATCTAAAAATTCCACAACTTGAAGGTCAGATTATTTGTTTGGAATTCTACATGCTCCTGCTCACATTTCCACTGGGGGATTTGCCTGCTGTGGTGGACGCTTCCATTCTTGTCATCGCATGGCCAGAACACATCGTCGCTTGCTGATGTCCTGTTCCTTTGGGTATTGCGGATTCCTTGCCTGTCTGCCTGGCTGCATCTCCTCTTCAAAATTTTATTCAGGTTACATGAATCGTTCTATTCAATTTTCATTTACGTATGTATTACATAATTGTTTTATTGATGTCTATCTTGACATTCAATTCATCGAGGCCACCGACGCCTATCAATCGTTTTATTGATGTCTATCTTGACATTCAATTCACTAAGGCCACCGACGCCTATTAATTATTCTATTGATGTCTATCTTGACATTCAAATCACTGAAGGCCTATGCCGCCTATATAATTGTACTCGATATTAACAACTATTTTCATTGTATTTGACAGCTACCCTTGGCTTTACAAGTGATATTTTAAGGCCACCGACGCCTATCAATTGTTTTATTGATGTCTATCTTGACATTCAATTCACTGAGGCCACTGACGCCTATTAATGGGTCTATTGATGTCTATCTTGACATTCAATTCATTGAGGCCACTGACTCCTATTAATTGATCTATTGATGTCTATCTTGACATTCAATTCACTGAGGCCACTGACGCCTATTAATTGTTCTATTGATGTCTATCTTGACATTCAATTCACTGAGGCCACCGACGCCTATTAATTGTTCAATTGATGTCTAACTTGACATTTAATTTACTGAAGGCCTATGCCGCCTATATTTTAATGTATTCTATTTGTTGAGCACTATCTACAGCTTATTGTCATTTATTATTATTCCTTTTGTCAATTGATGTCTAACTTGACATTTAATTTACTGAAGACCTATGCCGCCTATATTTTAATGTATTCTATTTGTTGAGCACTATCTACAGCTTATTGTCATTTATTATTATTCCTTTTGTAAATCATTAAGATTGAAATTTGCAGCAATAACTTTTTATCATAGCACTCAATTTATATTCACATTTCAGGTATCATTAATATTACCTTTTTGATTATTGTCAGGCTTCAATGGTCATTAATGTCATTGACCTAATTTAATTTTAATTTTGTATTTCTCTAACGTTTTTTATCACATGTTGTAATTATCCCAAGATCTTTCGACTCAATCTACCTACAATTGTTTTTGTATGTGGCCATCTGCCTATTATTATTTTATTATTATTAAATCTTATCTTGTTGACTCATTTGGTCTTTTATTGGCGTACTTACCACACTTCAAGCTATCAGTATTTTTATGCACAGAATTCAAAGATCTATTTGTAGATATTAATACCAACTATCATTCACAGTCCACTGCCCTGACCTTGGATTCTGTCATAAAAATTGGTCCTCCGGGCCAGATTTTTGATCCAGTGTTTACCTAGGATAATTGTTAATTTTTATTACCCATTTCTTGGTTCATTGAACCTTAGGGTTTCAGTGACCGTGTGCCTAATAGTCTTGACGCCAATGATTAGGTCCCACTCTAGAGTATATTTTATTCCATTGTACCTTTGTATGTTTATATTGTTTAATATTAAGCATTCACACACTTGTTTCAAATTTTCAGTACTGGCTGCAACTCAAAGCACGCTGCGACGTGTATGCACCAGCTATCAACTATCTTGTACCCTGAGAGACTGAACCGCACTGAACTGGTCACAGACGCCTATTGTGCATTGAGAAAACAACACACGGCAAACTACACCGCGTTGCGAGCTCGCTACTTGACTCGCCGCACAGCAAGCTTGATACAACTTGCCTCAAATGCACAGGCGTGCCTCTCTGCGTACTGGACCAGCGCCCAAAGTTGCTTATTGGCGCAGCAATTGCATTGCTACAGTGCAGTATCATTTCATTCACTCAGGTTCTTCTGTTAATTTTCAAGCATGTCCGATCATGAGGAAGATTCACTTCCTGAGCCTTCTGCTCTTTCCAATGCAAGAGACAATTTACACCATGAAATAGATTGGTTCATAACCAGCTATAGCGATTATGTTGTGGACACTGAAGCCACTTATTATCAATTGTTGACTGTCAAAAATGAACTAGGTTTACTTAGAATCAAGTATGATAAAATCCATGAACAGTTATGGAATTCAGAGTTGCAAGCACAAGACACTTCAACTCATTTTGAAATACTTAATAAGTTTATCTCCATTACCTCTAAGGCAAACACTGCATTAACTGCTTTTGAAAGCAGGCAGCGCAACGATGAGGCCACTGCTGGTGCTTCCCAGCGGCCAACATCTCAAAACTCACATTTGGCAAATTTTCAGTTGCCTCAGATTCGGCTTCCATGCTTCAATGGGGAGCTTTCAAAATGGCAAGCATTCTCAAGTGCTTTTACCAATATTATTGGTAATCAGGATAATATTAATGACTCATTGAAATTTTTCTATCTTTGTCAATCACTCAGTGGTGAAGCACTCGCTAGAGTGGAACACATTGAAGCTGACGAAAATGGTTTTCAGCTTGCATGGAACCTCTTAAGGGAGAGGTATGACAATAAGAGATTAATTGCTGCCAGGCACGTCACGGCAATTGAATCTCCTACCATAAAACATAACTGTCCGCAATCATTATGGGCATTCATTGACTTTTGCAAGTCCCACATTACCGCGCTTGAAGCGCTTCAACTTGGAGTCCAAATCAAGGACTTATTGTACATGCACAAAATGTTGTTGCAGTTGGATACTGCTACTGTTCGAGAATGGGAAAAGAGTGTTGGTATACACGACATTCCCACCATTGATGAATTTTGGAATTTTTTGGAATCACAATGCAAAATCATGGAAGCTGTTGCTTCAAGCTCAGCTAACCATCATCAAGGAAATGTACAGCAAAGTACATCCAACTCGGTTGGTGCTCATAGCAAGCCGAAGTTCAATCAAAATCAATCGAATGTTCAAGCTAGGATGCAGGTTACTACCTCTTCTATGTCACCTTGTAGTTTTTGTAATTCTGTTGGTCATTTTCCAAATCGTTGTAATGAATTATTGAAGTTGCAGGTTACTGATCGTTGGAATGCTGTCCGTGACAAAAGGTTATGTTATAATTGCCTCAAGCCTTTCACACCCAATCATGTTTGTTCGGACAAATTGTGTACACTTTGTGGCAAGAGTCACCACACTGTTCTTCATAGGTCGTATCCTCAATCACGGGACACTCAGCCTACTTCTAAGGATAAGGTAACTTCAAATGTTATTCATTCTCAATCCTTTGCTCCCTCCAAGGGTAAGAATGCTTTTTTGAATTCTGTCATGGTTCAGAATGCGGAAACAACTAAGCAAGCTGTTTCTCATGCAGAACAGCCTCAGGAGAACTCTCATGTCACAATGAGCTCCACTTCGTCACTGTGCTTGCAACAGCAATCAACTGTCGCTTTGTTACCTACTGCCAAAGTTTTGGTTCAATCTTCTAGTGGGGAATTTATTAAAGCAACCGCGCTTTTAGATTCTTGCTCTGATTGTAATTTGATGTCAACTAGGTTGGCTGAAAAATTGTCACTTGTTACTTTGTATTCGGACACTTTGATTCATAGTGTAGGTGAGAATAAGACCAAATCATCTATTTCTCATTCAGTTTGCTCATCTTCATCTGATCGTTCGTGGTCGGTTGAAGAAAATTACATTGTAGTTGATTGCATATCATCTAATGTTCCTAGTGTGAACATCTATCTTTCCAAAATTTCAATTCCTGTTGAACTCAAATTAGCAGATCCATTGTTCGATCAATCTAAACCTGTAGATTTGTTACTTGGTGCTAGCATATTCGCATCTATACTTCAGCCTGGCAAATTATATCTAGCTGAAAACGCTCCCATTCTTCAGAAAACCAGTCTAGGTTGGGTCATATTTGGTTCTTGTAAAGCTATTCGTCCTATTGCAGCACCTCGTTTGTGCCTCCCCGCTTCACCTGTGGCTGCTCCCCGTAGGGTCATGTCAAATTTTCTAACTTTAAATGATGTCTCTCATCAGTTAGAGAAATCAGTTCAGGTATCAGTTCAGGAAATCAGTTCTCAATCAGTTCAGGTATTAGCTACTACTTCTTCTCATAATGATGTTATCTTAGGCATAATTAATAGTTGCTCCACTTATCACAAAATTGTTCGTACAACAGCGTATGTTCTACGGTTCATTCATAATTGTAGGAAACAAAATTCAGTTGCTCCGCGCTTTGGTCAATTAGCTATCTCTGAAATTTTAGAAGCTGAAAATTGTATCTTCAAATCCATTCAAGAAGAAGCTTTCTCTGCTGAACTTAAAGCATTGCGTCAAAATCAGGAGCTATTGCCTAATAGTTCTATTAAAGCCTTGTCACCATTCATTCACTCAGATTCACTGCTCAGAGTTGGTGGACGTTTACAAAATGCAAATGCTTCCTTTGATTATAAACATCAAATATTGTTGCCCAGCAATCACAAATTCACTCGTGCATTGATTGTTGCTCACCATTGTCGTCTAAGTCATGCTGGTGTGCAGGCCACCATGGCCAGTGTAAGACAACGATTTTGGTTTCCCTCCACCCGTCGCACCATCAAAAGTGTATTGCAGCATTGCATAATGTGTTTTCGCTTTTCGGCTCTTCGTTCTGAGCAAATCATGGGTAGTTTACCAGCGGCCCGCGTTCAGGTTAATTTTCCCTTTTACAATTGTGGTTTGGATTACGCCGGTCCCATTTCCATCCATGAAGGCGGTCCCAAATCTCGTACTTTTTCTCCACACTCTTCAGAAAAAAGACCCATTCCTCCACCACTCTTCAGAAAAAAGGCAAATGGCTAAACAATTATGAAAATTTGAAGGTCAGTACGGTTGTCATCTTGAAGGATCCTGGTTCCGCACAGTCCACTTGGAAGCTGGCACGCATTACTGAAGTTCATCCTGGTAAGGACGACAAGGTTCGAGTTGTCACTGTTCTCACTCCCTCCAGCACTTTTAAGAGAGCTATTTCGAGTTTAGCACCTCTTCCCATTGATGAGGATTCTAGTTAATCCCCTTGCTCTTATGGTTCATTTCGTATTTTCAGGTTTCATTGTTTTCTCCCCTGGTTCTCACATGGGGCCCAGTTTTCAATTTCCAATTGCCTTGCCAGATTTTACATATTTCTTACTTTTTCTTATTGTGCCATACCCCCGTATGACACAAGGGGCCCAGTTTATGTAAAATCTGACAAAGCATTTATTGTAACAGTTGCACTTGTTACTCGTTCTGCTACTACGTAGACATCATGTCATCATTTTGTCCGTCTGCGCTGGCCAGTGATGTCACAGTCAAGGTTCCACGTTACTGCCCCAATCAAGTTGGTTTCCTATATTATTCGTCATGTTATTTGTCGTTTCAATTCTAATATTTGTACTATTCGATTTTTTGGAATTTATTTTGTCTTTAGGCATCTTACTTTCTTGATATTTGTTACTTTTTCACCAACGTTTGTAAACGTTTTACTTACGTTTCTAACACATCCGGCATGTCCCTTTTTTCAACCGAGCATAAGCTGTTTTCTTGTCTTTCAATGGAGTCTAGTCGGTGTGTGCACATCTCGCGCCCAGTCTAAACTTTTCATCCAAATTCATCTGATCTACGGAACGTTTTTGAAAGTGAATTATTCTTTCAAATTAATTCGTTTATTCTATTCTTCAATTGTGATTCAATTATTCATCGATTTCTTCACTTATTTACTCTGATAAACTTTGTCAAAATTGCAACCTCGTGTGGGCGTTTATCGCTATTTATCTGATCTACGGAACGTTTTTAAAGTGTGAATTACTCCTTCAAATTAATTTGTTTATTCTATTCTTCAATTGTGATTCAATTATTCATCGATTTCTTCGCATATTTACGCTGATAAACTTTGTCAAGTTCACAACCTCGTGTGGGCGTCAATTGCCATTCTTCTAACAATTGGCTTCACCTCTTGAAACTCAAACTTTCAAGTTCATCATCTCTACCGTTTGGAAATCAATCTAAAAATTCCACAACTTGAAGGTCGGATTATTTGTTTGGAATTCTACATGCTCCTGCTCACATTTCCACTGGGGGATTTGCCTGCTGTGGTGGACACTTCCATTCTTGTCATCGCATGGCCAGATCACATCGTCGCCTGCTGATGTCCTGTTCCTTTGGGTATAGCGGATTCCTTGCCTGTCTGCATCTCCTCTTCAAAATTTTATTCAGGTTACGTGAATCGTTCTATTCAATTTTCATTTACGTATGTATAACATAATTGTTTTATTGATGTCTATCTTGACATTCAATTCATTGAGGCCACCGACGACTATTAATGGTTCTATTGATGTCTATCTTGACATTCAATTCATTGAGGCCACTGACGCCTATTAATTGATCTATTGATGTCTATCTTGACATTCAATTCACTGAGGCCACTGACGCCTATTAATTGTTCTATTGATGTCTATCTTGATATTCAATTCACTGAGGCCACCGACGCCTATTAATTGTTCATTGATGTCTAACTTGACATTTAATTTACTGAAGGCCTATGCCGCCTATATTTTAATGTATTCTATTTGTTGAGCACTATCTACAGCTTATTGTCATTTATTATTATTCCTTTTGTAAATCATTAAGATTGAAATTTGCAGCAATAACTTTTCATTATAGCACTCAATTTATATTCGCATTTCAGGTATCATTAATATTACCTTTTCGATTATTGTCAGGCTTCAATGGTCATTAATGTCATTGACCTAATTTCATTTAAATTTTGTATTTCTCTAACGTTTTTTATCACATGTTGTAATTATCCCAAGATCTTTCGACTCAATCTACCTACAATTGTTTTTGTATGTGGCCATCTGCCTATTATTATTTTATTATTATTAAATCTTATCTTGTTGACTCATTTGGTCTTTTATTGGCGTACTTACCACACTTCAAGCTATCAGTATTTTTATGCACAGAATTCAAAGATTTATTTGTAGATATTAATACCAACTATCATTCACAGTCCACTGCCCTGACCTTGGATTCTGTCAAGGCTATGAAGGGGAATGTTTGAAAGACAATTTTTGACCTTGCTGTTCTGTTTAGGATAGTAAGGAGGTAAACATATCAAAAGTCCCCTCCCCTACCCCATGTGCTAAGGGGGTGTGGGTGGTTCAAAGGTACAATTTTTTGGTTTCTCGCATATAAATCTAAAACTATGAATCTTACGTACATAATTGTTATTTACAAAATTTAAGCTTACATAATTTCTTACAATATTCATCTCACAACTTTTTCTATACGGTATGTTCTCTAGTTTTCGAGATATCCGCTCTTGAAGGTGTAAAATTTTTGAAAAAACATGTTTCCTCCAATATATTTCAATTTTTGCTCTTATAACTTTTTAAAAATCGATGGGAAAAATTCATGCTGATTATGAGCTTATAATGCATTGAATTGTCTTCAATTTGATGTATAATTTCACACTTATACGCATTTCCCTATAACTGTTGCAGCAGCATTAGTGTTGATTGTGAAATCTCCATTTTTTCAACAATAGACCAATTGACAAAGGAATTTGGACACTAGTTACGAGAAGAACATATCAAAAGGCCCCATTCCTAACTCATGTGCTAAGGGGATGAGGGTGGTTTAAAAGTTGCATTTTTAGCGTTTTGCTCCCACGCTCATATCTTGAGAACAATGTGTTCAACTGACATAAATAACTATTCAAAAATAAAGCTTAATAAATTCTCTACACTTTTTGTTCGCTGGAATTTTGTGATATTCCAAACAGTTACCAAGATATTCGCTCTTGAAGGCATGTAATTGTTAAAATGACAGGTTTTTATCCAATGTTTTGCTCTTTCAGGGCTTATAAATCTCGAACAAAGCATCATAAAAACTTATGCTTATCGAAGGTTTGTAGAGCATTGAATTCTCTTTGAAATTATGCATAATATCACTATTCCAAGTAATCCTTTAATTGTTATAGCAGCTTCAATGTAGGGGGTGGAATTTTCATTGCTGCAACAATTGATCGTTTGAAAATCACATTTGAAGGGGTGTGTCTGTGAAAAAATTTTTGACTTTGCAGCTTAATTTAGACCAGTTAGTAGGTGAACATACTAAAAGTTGCATCTTTATCCCTCTGTTGAAGGTGTGGAACCGCTGAGTTGACACTTGTTGCAGCAATGAAAATTTCACTTTTATATGTTTACCTCCTTGAATACCCTAAACAGAACTGCGGTAAGAAATTGTCTTGCAAACATTGCCCTCTATACCCTTTTTTGAGCATTGATTGCCTGGACTATTATATTAGTTTTAGTATGCTGCTGCTTAATAGGCCATACATTAATAGTTAATACTGTAGTAACAGTTGATAATAGTAAGAAAAGCATAATAATGTCTCCTCAAATATTACTTACAATTGGTATGATGGGCAAATGCACCCCTAAAAACCACAAATATCCAATAAGAAGAACATCATACAAGGTACACCTGAAAAAACATTTTAATTTCCTTTTTGATTCAGGTTTCCGAAATTCAACACTCTTGTGAAAAATCATAACTTATTAGTCTTGAAAGTTTTAAATTTTTGGAGAGATGAATTTAGAAGATTTCCTTCTATCTTTGAAATTCAATGGATGGGACAGGAATAATTTTATCTGTCCGCCAGTTATATTGGACGGGAATTGCAGTAAACTGAAAAATTAGGCGAACCAAAACTTATGATTTCTTGATCATCCTCAATGGATCACAAGGTGAAACACAGAGCAAATGAATGTAACCTATAATTGGTATAGAGAAACAAGTTTTAGACTATCTGGAAATATTTCTCAGGTCTTATATTATGTTATTTTATCATAGATTGGATTATTTCAGTTGAGGCTGTAAAGGATAGAATCCAATATTAGAATTAAAACAACAAAACTGTGCGGTGGGGGGGGGCATGACCCTCTTCTTCCAGAAAAAAATTAGTTTGTTACTCATAAACATAAGGAGTTAATTCATTATAAAATGATAATGTACTAATTATCGTATGAACCAATGAATTTTTTTGAAACATAAATTTCTTTTGATAGAGTCCTGTTGAAAATATAAAACTTTCTGAGCTCACGGGTGGTCCATGCCTCTACGCCACCCTCCCCACTGGAGCCGCCACTGCCTCTAGGCACACATTTATACAGCAAGTTAATTAACATTTTTTTTATTAGTTTTTGTATGCTGCTTGATAGGCCATTAAGGTTAGGGCCACACGAGCGCACAAAGTGCATCCGTTGCAACTTACTTTTTGACGTCTGTTGTAGAAATACATAGAAGTGAATTGGTGACAACACACGAGGTACGTGCGTACCAAGTAACGGAAGTCGTAACGGACGGTGATTTTTTAACTGCGTAGAAATGCTACAATGCACGTCAAGACATGCAAAAGTTAATTCTTCGCCTGGTTCAATTGCGTAAAGCCAACTGACGTTGACGCACCACACTCAACGCTCGTGTGGTGTCATTGGCGACGGCCGCAAAAAGTAAGTTGCAATGGACGTACTATGTGCGCTCGTGTGGCCCTAGCCTAATAGTTAATAGTAATGTTACTAATTACTAATATTATATTGATAACTATAACTAACTCACAGTTAATAGTAACAGTTGATAATAATTGTAAGAAAAGCATAATAAAGTCTCCTCAAATATTACTTACGTTTGATATGATTGGCAAATTCTTTCCTCAAAACCAGAAATATTGAATAAGATAGTCACATCATACAAAGTGGACCTGAAAAAAAAACATTTTAATTTGCAGCTTCTATACAATTTTAAAATTTCTTGAGCTGTGTCTCACCACTGTTTCAATAGGCCTTACATTAAAATAATGACACAAACACACAAAATCTTCAAACTCAATTATTTATCTTGTATGTATTCTTAAAATAAGATTGTCCATGATATGATATACAGTTAAAAAAATAATTAAATCAAGTTAAGGTAACACAAAGTAAGTGATCACAAACTGTATAATTATGTAACTGATATATTATTTATTACTTCTTAAAGTCCAACTTTGTATATGGATGTTAAAATTTTCATGTTTTTAATGTATATGACTATTGTCAATGCTAACTGTTGTTTAGCCTGTGACAAATAATAAAATTGATTGAATTGTATCACAGCAAACATTTTAAATAAAAAGTTTGTAGGCTATCTCCACCACAATCGGAAAATTGATTTTAGTAGTTTGAAAATAAAGAACAGTAATAAATCCCTGCATTGATGATGCAAAGAAATATTTTTATCAGTAAAATTCCTAAAAGCCATTGGCTATAATATGAACAGTAGGATCCCTGAAGGTGGGCTAGGCCAACAATAGTTGACAAACAAAAATCTAAAAAAGTGAGGTCCATGTTGTAATAGCAGTGTTTGATTAGCAATGGCGTTGCTATTATATCATTGTTTATCATTCGAAAAAGCAGATAGCACTAAGTCGCTATTCCATTCTAGCTCCGCAATGTTGCCAGATGGTTTTTCAACAATGTGGAAGTATAATAAATTTATAAACAAAATATTTAATCTCAATCATAAAAATTTATAAATTACCGTATTACAATATAAAACTATATTAAAACTATATTTTCTTGACGAATAAAATATAATTTATTATTTGAAACAAGAATGAACAGTAATTATACCAGTATTACGCTAACTATCGACTGTAGAAGTCAGTTGCAAGGCTGAGAATCGGCAAGCTGTTCCGCTATTTTCTTCAATACCATTATAACATGGACCTCACTATAGGCCTATAGGGTAGTCGGAGAGGTCTGTGTAAGCCAATCCTACTACTCAGCCTGTACTGCATAGCATATCAGAAATAGGCCTATAGTAATAATCTGACTATCATACTTATTAATGGAAACTTTTTTCAACTTTAAATTTTAATAAAGAAACATATTATAATAAAAAAATTTATGTCTACTCAAAATATGTTGCCAAGATATTGTAAAATTAAGCCGTAGGCTAATGCAAATGACCTACCGTACTTAGCCTATTCGTTTTTAAAAGAGTACTGTAGTTATCAGTGTACAATATGTCATTATCATCATTTGACAAATTACTTGAGAAATAACATAATTCATGTCTAATTTTTTGTACAATTATATTATAAATTGAGTTATTTTACAGAACAGTAACTTACAAATTTCTATCCTAACCTAAGCTGTAACTAACTATTAGTGAGGTTTTTGATTTAGTATTCAAATTTTCCAAATAAGTTTTAATTTATTGTAATGTATTCTGTGATTCATTTAGAGTATAAATTCAACCTTCAAAATATTCAAATCATTATTCCTGGACTGAAAATCAAGTACCGAAGCAGTGTGTGATCACATAACCTTAACTTTTGGTCAACATTAACATTTTAGCAAAATTTTTGGAGAAATAATACAGGCTTAGCCTATTTTTTCCTCCAATGTCATAATTGTATTATGATTATAGTGTTTTATACAATAAATGAATAAATAAATAACCCTGACTTACCTTATTGCACTATGTTGTTATGTTAACCACATAATAATAGCCAAAATGTTTTTTAGTAAATTACGGGAGACAGCCACTCGGACGACGGAGCGCTCGGACGACTTTGTAAACAAACCATTTACCACTCTGTCGACATTGTAAACAAACTATATATAGCTAATCCATGACGTAGGCAGCTCTCAGCGCTCCAGGTGGAATAATTTGCTTTCAAAATATGTAGCTCTATGAATCCCTTGTTCCAAGCTTCGTTCTCCAAAAAAGGCGCGCAAATACGAATTTAAAGATTTTAAGATTACGAATTTTAAAAGTTTGTTTCAGATGCGTAATAATTTTATTTTTCTGAAAAGATGTGAAAAGATATGAATCTATGGATATAGTTTATACTCTTGTCCTCTGAATTAAAATTTCTGTTTGTTTCAGATGCGTAATAATTTTATTTTTTGGAAAAGATGTGAAATGATATGAATCTATGGATATAGTTTATACTTGTCCTCTGAATTATAATTTCTCTGAACGTTGGACAACACATCCATAGGAGTTTATTCATGAAATAAATTTCCACACTTCTATAGAAAATCAAGTGACACGAGTTTTGTGAGAAAATAGAAAAATAGATGGATTTTGGAACTGTAATTTGGACACAACGAGTTTAGGAACGTATTGGGAAATCAGATCAGGTACCAATATCATGAGCTGGAAAATATAAATTCAGCATAATTATTATAAATATGATTATAAATATATTTTATTTTCAGGAATAAGTCAATGATAAATACATAATATACATTTATTCTGAATTGAAATCATAATAATAGATATTTATTTTTTTCCTCCAAAAATATGTAAAAATGTAGTATGAAAAAACAACCAGATAGATTTTGTATATTCTCTTGAGTAATATTCCAATAACAAAGCATAAAATTACAATCATTATAAACATTTTGTAAGAAACAAATGTAGGAAGAATAATATAAAAACTCAAAGAAGGAAATATGGTAGTTTGTTTTCAGATGTTCATCATTTTTTATCAATTCAATAAGTCAATGCAGTATTTAAAATTACAATCATCAAAATTTGTAAGAAACATGTAGTGAGAGTGTCATAATAAAAACGACAAAACAAAAATACAGTAATAATATATTCCCAAATGTTTATTAACTTGGATAAACAACATTATTATAATCTAATTGCAATGTCAGATAGAGAATTCATTTTTTCATTATTTAACCTACAAACTTAAGTCAAGTCAAAGACCTTAAAGATGCATTCTCTTAAGGTCTTAGAGTCAAGTGATCATAATGCACAATGAAGCTGAAGCCACAAGTGAAATAGAAAATGTAGTTGGACATAATTATACAGTACGAGCTTTGATTCATTAAATGTACAGCGGACATAATGGACTCAAATGGATATTTTCTTCATGGTATTTTTGAATAGAGAATTTTTATCAAAAAATATTAATTTTTGAAAAAGTTATTTGTTTAAAAAAAAAAAACTGAATTCTAGTATTGTTATTTATATTTTATATTATTGATTACCTACTTATTCCATTATCTCACAAAAGTAATAATCAGAAAAAAGTCTTAGGCCTACTGTTTTTGCACAATCTTAAAAAAATGATACCCCACTTCATCATAATATAATGTGTCGGGGTAATAAATAATATTTAATTATATAAATAGTATTTAAATCAATAAAAATTATTATTGATATATAGAAGAGTAATATCAATGGAAAACTTTTATAGAGAAACAACCAAAATGAATTCCTGTTGCCATATCTATAATTAAAACAATCAAAGCAAAAGATTCACGTTTTCAATTATTATTTTACTGACCTGGGCAATAGTAATTTTAGTGAAACCCTTCATACTCCAATATCACTATATACATCATCTACTTCTGATCAAAGAAATAATGAGACTATAAAATATTATTCATTGACCGAGCGAAGTGAGGTCCAAGATTCATGTTGACGGTTTTGCATTTCTCTTGATGTGTGTTCCGCATTTACAGCGAAACACTGTATTTACAGCCTGGTTGCACAAAATTCGGTTAAATTTTAACCGTGATTAATTTCACAAGAACCAATCAGAGAAGACCTTTTTGATAAGACGGCTTCTCTGATTGGTTCTCGTGGAATTTATCACAATTAAAACTTGACCGGCTTTCTAGTTTTTGGAAAATTTAATTTGAACGTGGACTATGTCCCATTTTGGCAAGCAAATTTTACAACTCCAGCTGTTTAAAGTATAGAACTTAACTAAATCCCGAGCTCGGAAACCTTAATGCCCTTAGGCATTAAAAACCAATTTGCAAAATAGACGAAATACAGCTGACTCAATTTGTGTTTTCTTCAGGATAATAATATTATGAGAGTAGAGGAATTTTCTCCATACTCCAATATTACCTACTTGCTTTCTTTGTAAGGGCTACTCGTATTTATATAAAAAATATTGAATGTAATTTATAATCCAGCTGACAGTTGATTTGTTTTTTAATAGAATAACTAGTGACCCCTGGGTTATAGAACTCGCTCATGAACTGTTGTATTGATCTCTGAAATCCGCAATTTGTAATTATACCCTGAGTTAATGAGAATTATTATGGAAACAGTTAAATATCTCTTTTACAAGTAGTATGATATGACATTAGGTTCCATGGGGATCCTATTCCAATTGAAAAAAACTACTTTCTATCGCTTCAAAACTATACTCATCCAACTTCATTTTTCAAATAGGAACGTGGTCATATGATACATGATTTCGATACAGAATTTAAAAAGAAAATTAATGACAAAACCTGCACATATATCTAAAAACGTTTCAATGATCTCAACATTAAAGATAATACTAATAATTAATTGATCGAGCGAAGTGAGGTCTAAGATTCAAGTCGACGGTTTGGCATTTCTCTTAATGTTTAAATGTTTATATATTGCGCATTTACGGCGAAACGCGGTAATAGATTTTCATGAAATTTGACAGGTATATTTATGTTTCTTTTTAAATTGCGCGTCGACGTATATACAAGGATTTTGGAAATTTTACATTTCAAGGATAATATAAAAGGAAAAAGGAGCCTCCTTCAGTGAAAATCAGACTATAGAATTATTCATCATAAATCAGCTGTCGAGTTGACTATAAATTGCATGCCATGACGCATGCAATTCAATATCTCTATGTAACTTGGTAAAAAATTAGCATCTGTGTAGACTATAATTGCATGCCTCATTGAATGCAATTTTTATGCACTATTAAATAGGATGCAAAGAACTTATAACAGCTCGTCTGGGCGCCTAGATGTCTTCTGGTTTTCTCGCGCTAAATTCTGGAAAGCGTTATATGTTAATTAAATCTTGTGTAAGCATGATCTGATCAAATAATAAATAGTTAGTGTATCAGTGTGGATTTGCTTATGGTTTGGGACGTCGTTATAACTGCGCGAGGTCTACTGTTCACAGAACTACTAGTGATACAAAAATGAAATATATGGGTACCTACATTGAATAATCGAGTGTTAGTAAACACTAATAGTAGCTCTACTCACAATTTTAACACTGAACAAAAAAGAATTGTCATAGAAAATTTGTCAATGTCATAGCAACTGCTATCACAATTAGTATTATCAATTACGCGTATGTTACAGTCAATAGACAGGCAGACAGACGTTAACATTAATATAGAACTTATAAATGAAATAATCATGTTGAGTATTATTCAGCTGAAATCATGTGTCGGCGCATAAAGGACAGTCAGTGTGATACCAGCCTGCCAAATAGCATCAGCTTTTTTAAATGAATTGAAAAATTACATGATTAGCATCTAATTAATTCCAGCTGACTAAATGATAAAAAAATCGAAACAAATTTTTCTTCTTAAGCACTTTCAATGTTATTTGTATATCCTGAAAAAGGACGATGGAGTTAGGTCCGCCGCAAAGTAGACCCACGTTAATCCACGAAAAGCAACCCACGCTGTGGAATGTTTTTTAAACCATTGCTATAAAATTATTCATAATCAATCAGCTGACAAGTGATTATTCATTGCATGTATTACACAGATGTCTAGAGAAGCCTATCAATGGTTTACAAAACATCCCACGGCGTGGGTTGCTTTTCGTGGATTAGCGTGGGTCTACTTTGCGGCGGGCCTTAGTGAACTCTGCTGTCCAACGAACTTGACCTGTAAAAAGGTTCAAAGAATACGTGTTCAACATTTGAAGCTGATTGATCAATTCTCTCTAATGTTATTGTAGAACATACAAACAGATGGACAACGACTTTGGCCTTCAGTAAGTCAAAGGTGAGAACTCGCTAACGCTCGTTCAATAAATCATTGCAATTGTTTATTCATTTTATTACTCAGTGAAACCTGGGCCCTGTTTCATAAAACTTATAAGGCACGTAATACAGGAGAATCACCATTCCAATTACATGCTCAATACAGCTGATAAAATCAGCCGATCCTGTATTACAGGACTTCTAAATTTTTATGAAACAGGCCCCTGATTGTATTTCTCAACTTTCAACATTATTTATTATTTGATGTTGAGCATGCATTGTAAAATGTCTTATTGCAACAAAAAAATTTCTGTCTCATCATAGAAATATGAGAGATACAAAAAGAGAGATTCAGAGTATGATTAACTTTTAAACTTTCTTTTAGAAAACTCAGAACACATTTTGAAAATTCAAATTTCCAATATATTTTTTAAGCTTTCAAATGTATTTTCATTTCTGTCAAGGTATTGTTTACAAAAATCAGAATATATTACTTTTGTAAATTATAAATTCACACAGGAGGTGCTAGAATGGAATAGGATAATAATAATCAATAACAAATTCGAATAAATTCAAATTAATTTTATTTATCAAAGATATAATATTATTTGCTACAACTGTATTTGCTTACATCGTAATACCTGTCTTACAGACAGTAGTTTCATAAACTTGAATACTTGGCTAAGATGAAATACTAGCTTAGAATGCATTTCAGTTCTCTCAAACGCGATTCTTATTGTCCTGTTAGTGTCATCCCACACTCATCCACCATTACCCTCCATATCATGGTAACAAAACACCATATCAATTTTATCCACTGTCCTCAGTAGCCTGATCTGAAAAAATAAATTGATATCAGTACCAGAAATTTAATATAATTTTCTTTTATCTTGGCAGCCACCAACATTTGTGACATTAATTGCATCAAAATTGTATTCCAAGAGCAGTATATCACGACTTATACAAGATGCTAACATTTATTATCATTGAATGCAAAGTGGATGCCGGTTCAGTGGTGAATGCCAAGAATGGCTTCTCCAAAACTTGAAAGTAGACTATAAAACTTCAATACTAGGGACATCATGACAAATGCTCTATGTTTAATCTACAAACATCATATAATCACTGATGATGATGTCTGTTGCTATGCTATACTTGTTAAATTGAATAACATTTTGTCCAAATGCTCTTTGTGGGTGGAGTTAACTTCATTGTATATAAGAGTACTAAATCTTATTATATTGAAGTTGCCAATCTTTATTATATTAAAGCCACATAGACAAGAAATTCACAGCCAATACGGCTGATTGTCACGGACAAACAACCTCGAAATCAATTAGGGAACGTACTGGAGGCTATGGGAAAACCTCCAAATCACGAAAATTTCACCTCCTGGCCCCCTAGAGACCCCCAAATTTTTTCGACATTTGAAATCAGCATCGCACAGAAAATTCGATAAAAGCTTTTTTGTTCAGCCCCCGGAGATAAGCCTATAGCCATTGTTCAATTTCAACCGGATTCAAATGGGGACCCGGGAAATTGAGTTTTCATCGAAAATTTGAAGTTTTCCCAAATACGAAAAATTCCCAGCCAAAACTATAAGATCGCTGTGAAAACTGAATACCAAATCTGTTGCATACTACACTGGAGGCTACGGGAAAACCTCCAGACCTTCCAAATTTTTCCCCCCGGCACCCCTGTACTCGCCCAAATATTTGGGACACATTTAAATTTGTTTCCCACAAAAAATTTATTTCAAGCTTTTTTGTTCAGCTCGCCAAGTTAAGTTAATAGCCATAGCTAAATTTCAACCAAATTCAAATTGAGTTTTCATCGAAAACTGTGTGTGTGTGAGATCTTTGTAACGTGTCGCGCCTTTCCTGGCATCATTCCAAGTTGTTTACTGACCAGCAGCTGTGATCTAATTATTGAAGAAGAAGAAGAGGAAGGAGGAGGAGAAGAAGACAATTGTGCGGGCGGAGCCCGCATCCCAGCCGGAGCGCGAAACGCGGAGCCTGCTACCCAACACTATATAGTCACAAAAGACAATTGGGCGGGCGAAGCCTGCCTCCCAGCCGGAGCGCGAAGCGCGGAGGCTGCTAACCCACCCTATTGGGGGTGCAGGGGGCGAAGCCCCCTGCCGAGCGCGAGTTTCTAAAGAGTTGCTAAGTGTTCTAAAAGAACACTTCCAACTTCATGAGTGTAAATCTTTTGATCAGACCCTTGTCTGATTCAGCCGCCTTCATTAAACTATTCTACTATGAGATTTGTTGAAGAGTTTTCCTCTCACATAGAGCATTCATTTTATAGTGAAATATAAGACACTACAAATGCCAAAAAATGTTTCTTATCCATTAGATTTTACAGTAACAACATTCAGGTAGACCTACTTTATAATGCCTGAATACAGGCGAAGTCATAGAGGTCTTTCTTTAAGCTAAGGTAACTTTTCTCCATTCAATACAGATAAGTGGTTATACACAGTCAAATCCTGGAATGTGACAGAAATTAATTGTTGATGAAAACATCTGAAGGCCACTTTTAATACGTCAGAAATAAACCCTCCTCTACTCAGTTACTCAGGCACTTATTTATACAGCAAGTTAATGAACATTCCGTTCTTATAGTCCAGTCAAGAAGAGGCTATAAGGGGGAATGTTTGGAAGACAATTTTTGACCCTACAGTTCTGTTTAGGGTAGTACGGAGGTAAACATATCAAAAGTCCCCACCCCTACCCCATGTGCTAAGGGGGTGTGGGTGGTTCAAAGGTACCATTTTTTGGTTTCTCGCATATAAATCTGAAACTATGAATCTTACGTACATAATTGTTATTTACAAAATTTAAGCTTACATTATTTCTTACAATATCCATCTCACAACTTTTTCTATATGGTATCTTCTCTAGTTTTCGATATATCCTCTCTTGAAGGTGTAAAATTTTTGAAAAAACATGTTTGCCTCCAATATATTTCAACTTTTGCTCTTATAACTTTTTAAAAATCGATGGGAAAAATTCATGCTGATTATGAGCTTATAACGCATTGAATTGTCTTAAATTTGATGAATAATTTCACACTTATACGCATTTCCCTATAACTGTTGCAGCAGCATTAGTGTTGATTGTGAAATCTCCATTTTTTCAACAATAGACCAATTGACAAAGGAATTTGGAGGGAATGTTTTAGACATTACGAGAAGAACATATCAAAATTCCTAACTCATGTGCTAAGGGGATGAGGGTGGTTTGAAAATTGCATTTTAAGCGTTTTGCTCCCACGCTCTTGAGAACAATGTGTTCAACTGACATAACTAACTATTCAAAAATGAAGCTTAATAAATTCTCTACACTTTTTGTTTGCTGGAATTTTGTGATATTCCAAACAGTTACCAAGATATTCGCTCTTGAAGGTGTGTAATTGTTAAAATGACAAGTTTTTATCCAATGTTTTGCTCTTTCAGGGCTTATAACTCTCCAACAATGCATCATAAAAACTGATGCTTATAGAGCATTGAATTCTCTTTGAAATGATGCATTATTTCACTATTCCAAGTTTTCCTTTCATTGTTATAGCAGCTTCAATGTAGGGGGTGAAATTTTCATTGCTGCAACAATTGATCGTTTGAAAATCACATTTGAAGGGGGGTGTCTGTGAAACAATTTTTGACTTTGCAGCTTAATTTGGACCAGTTAGTAGGTGAACATGCCAAAAGTGTGCATCTTTATCTCCTCTGTTGAAGGTGTGGAACCGCTGAGTTAACACTTGTTGCAGCAATGAAAATTGCACTTTTCTATGTTCACCTCCTTAAATACCCTAAACAGAACTGCGGGGTAAGAAATTGTCTTCCAAACATTCCCCTCTATACCCTTTTTTGAGCATCCATTGCCTGGACTATTATATTAGCTTTAGTATGCTGCTTGATAGGCCATAAATTAATAGTTAATACTGTTACTATTGACTTGACAGTTAGTAGTAACAGTTGATAATAATTGTAAGAAAAGCATAATAATGTCTCCTCAAATATTACTTACAATTGATATGATGGGCAAATGCTTTCCTCAAAACCACAAATATTGAATAAGAAGATAGTCACATCATACAAGGTGGACCTGAAAAAACATTTTAATTTGCATTTTAATTCAGGTTTCCGAAAATTCAACACTCTTGTGAAAAATCATAACTTATTACTCTTGAAAGTTTTAAATTTTTGGAGAGATGAATTTAGAAGATTTCCTTCTCTCTTTGAAATTCAATGGATGGGACAGGAATAATTTTATCTGTCCGCCAGTTATATTGGACGGGAATTGCAGGAAACTGAAAAATTAGGCGAACCAAAACTTATGATTTCTTGATCATCCTCAATGGATCACAAGGTGAAACACTGATCAAATGAATGTAACCTATAATTGGTATAGAGAAACAAGTTTAAGACTATCTGGAAATATTTCTCAGATCTTATATTATGTTATTTCATCATAGATTGGATTATTTCAAACAGTTGAGGCAAAACAACAAATCTGTGCGGTGGGGGGGCATGACCCTCTTGTTCCAGAAAAAAATTAGTTTGTTACTCATAAACATAATGAGTTAATAGAGTTAAAACACGAGGTGAAAAATTAATGTTCTTGCAGCTTACTGAAAAATGTTAGGAATCATTTTCTTTAGCTCACTCATGGATTTCCAGAATTAACTACAATCTCAGTAATCACATTTTTATAAATGAATCGCTAACCGCAGAAAGGAAACATGTCCAACTGATAGCATTGTAATGGCGACGTTTTGAATAAATCATTTAGGCCTACTGCAGGTTTAGGTTTTATCAAGTGTTTTGTCTCTCCTGTAAAATTATGAAAACTGGACATGGTGCCTTTCTGCGGTTAGCGATTCAGATAGGTTCACAAATATTATTTAATGGATTGAATTTTATATTATTAAAAAAATTATATTCAAATTATGAATGATTCATTATAAGATGATAATGTACTAATTATTGTATGAATCAATGAACTTTTTTGAAACATTAATTTCTTTTGATAGAGTCCTGTTGAAAATATAAAACTTTCTGAGCTCACGGGGGTCCATGCCTCTATGCCCCCCCCCCTGGAGCCGCCACTGCCTCTAGGCACACATTTATACAACAAGTTAATTAACATTTCGTTCTTATTAGTTTCAGTATGCTGCTCGATAGGCCGGCCATTAAGGCTAGGGCCACACGAGCGCACAAAGTGCGTCCGTTGCAACTTACTTTTTGACGTCCGTTGTAGAAATACATAGAAGTGAATTGGTGACAATACACGAGGTATGCGTACCAAGTAACGGAAGTCGTAACGGACGTTGATTTTTGAACTGCGTCGAAATGCTACAATGCACGTCGAGACAGGCAAAAGTTATTACTTCGTCTGGTTCAATTGCGTAAAGCCAACTGACGTTGACGCACCACACTCAACGCTCGTGTGGTGTCATTGGCGACGGCCGCAAAAAGTAAGTTGCAACGGACGCACTATGTGCGCTCGTGTGGCCCTAGCCTAATAGTTAATAGTAATTGTTACTAATTACTATTGATAACTATAACTAACTCACAGTTAATAGTAACAGTTGATAATAATTGTAAGAAAAGCATAATAAAGTCTCCTCAAATATTACTTACGTTTGATATGATTGGTAAATGCTTTTCTCAAAATCAGAAATATTGAATAAGATAGTCACATCATACAAGGTGGACCTGAAAAAAAAACATTTTAATTTGTAGCTTCTATACAATTATAAAATTTCTTGAGCTGTGTCTCACCACTGTTTCAATAGGCCTTACATTACAATAATGACACAAACACACAAAATCTTCAAACTCAATTATTTAATTCTATGTAGCCTATGCCAGATACATCTTGTATGTATTCTTAAAATAAGATTGACCATGATATAATATACAGTTAAAGAATAATAATTAAATTTAGGTAACACAAAGTAACTCATTAACCAAAGCAATTTTTCAAATCATTCTAAACTGTATAATTATGTAACTGATATATTATTTATTACTTCTTAAAGTCCAACTTAGTATATGGAAGTTAAAATTTTCATGTTTTAATGTATATGACTATTGTCAATGCTAACTGTTGTTTAGCCTGTGACAAATAATAAAATTGTTTGAATTGTATCACAGCAAACATTTTAAATAAAAAGTTTGTAGGCTATCTCCACCACAATCGGAAAATTGATTTTAGTAGTTTGAAAATAAAGAACAGTAATAAATCCCTGCATTAATGGTGCAAACAGATATTTTTATCTGTTTATTTTTATATTTTTATGGGCTAGGCCAACAATAGTTGACAAACAAAAATCTAAAAAAGTGAGGTTCACGTTGTAATAGCAGTGTTTGATTAGCAATGGCGTTGCTATTATCATTGTTTATCATTCGAAAAAGCAGATAGCACTACGGCCGCTATTCCATTCTAGCTCCGCAATGTTGCCAGATGGTTTTTCAACAATGTGGAAGTATAATTAATAAACAAAATATTTAATCTCAATCATAAAAATTTATAAACTACCGAAATGAAATAATCATTGAAAACTATATTTTCTTGACGAATAAAAGAATGAACAGTTGATATACCAGTATTAGGCTAACTATCGACTATAGAAGTCAGTTGCAAGGCTGAGAATCGGCAAGGCTGTTCCGCTATCTTTCTTTAATACCATTATAACATGGACCTAACTATAGGCCTATAGAGTAGTCGGAGAGGTCTGTGTAAGCCAATCCTACTACTCAGCCTGTACTGCATAGCATATCAGAAATAGGCCTATAGTAATAATCTGACTATCAAACAGACTTATTAATGGAAACCTATTTTCAACTTTAAATTTAAATAAAGGAACATATTATAATAACAAAATTTAGGTCTACTCAAAATATGTTGCCAAGATATTGTAAAATAAGGCCGTATGCTAATGCAAACGACCTACCGTACTTATTCGTTTGTAAGAGTACTGTAGTCATCAGTGTACAATATGTCAATATCATCATTTGACAAATTACTTGAGAAATAGCCTAACCATAATTCATGTCTAATTTTTTGTATAATTATATTATAAATTGAGTTATTTTACAGAACAGTAGCTTACAAATTTCTATCCTAGCCTAAGCTGTAAATGACTAATAGTGAGTAGGTTTTTGTTCATTCAAATTTTTCAAATAAGTGCAGTATCTCTTGAGTTTTTAATTTATTGTGATATATTCTGTGATTCATTTAGAGTATAAATTCAACCTTCAAAATATTCAAATCATTATTCCTGGACTGAAAATCAAGTTAGTGCCCAAGCAGTGTGTGATCACATAACCTTAACTTTTGGACAACATTAACATTTTATCAAAATTTTTGGAGAGAAATAATACAGGCTTAGCCTAGTTTTTCCTCCAATGACATAATTGTATTATGATCATAGTGTTTTATACAATAAATGAATACATGAAATAAATGAATAACCCTGACTTACCTTATTGCACTATGTTGTTATGTTAACCACATAAAAAGCCAAAATGTTTTTTAGTATATTACTAAACTATGAAAGCTAATTTTCAACTTGAAATTTTAATAAAATATCACATCGAAGCTTTGGGTTTAACGGTTCCAGCAAGCAGCAATTCAAGATCAACAAGGAAGAAACCCATTGCTTTGTTTTTGAAGATAATAATTTAGTTCAATATAGAAAGAAGTAGAAAAATGTAGAGAGACAAAGCTGGTAAGAATGTTATAGGCAGCGCTAGTATCAATCTTCAAAACGTCACGGATCTAGTGTATATGCTATATTAAGGAGCTATAAAGACTGGGTACACGCAGTCGCCATTTTGAGTCATAGCATAGCATTCGTTTCAACTGCTTGTATTGCTTTGTCAGTAAAGGGTACTATAATCCTATTTTATAAATACTTAGTTACTTTTTTTCACTAAAATGAGTCAAACCGTTTTCAAATTAGTTTACAACGAAGCTGCAAATTATACTATAGTGAATATTACCATAGTAATATTGAAGATTTACTCAAAGATAATTATATTTTTTTCAAACTTTAGGTTTCAATTTAGGAGAAGTGAGTGAGATAGATGTAGTTAACGCTTTCACCTTTCAAATATTTGAAGAATGATAGAAGTAGTGGTTCAGATGGTACACCCATTATTTCATCAAAGAATTGAAGAAATAACTAATTTTACCATTGTTGTAAATATTTCATTTGTCAATTAGAAGCAATGAATTTCCTCTCATCTGGAAAGAAGCTAAAATCACTCCTATTTATAAATCATGCAAAGAAAATGAGATAGTAATTCTAGATCTGTAGCTATTAGTGGAGCTAAAGTCATCAGTTTCAAACAACATTCAGTTCCAAGATTATTGGTTTTTTGAAAAGGTTCTTGAAAGTGTTTGAGCAATTAAAGTCTTGTACATAACAGTACAATACTCAGTTACTAATACAGTAACAATCTACTCATTAATGTAGAGTTGCCCAAAAGCTGGATTGCCTCAACATTTTGGTGGTCATTTAGAGCCTCTTCATAGGTCCTTGCTGTTTTTACAATTATCTCCTTGACTGTCTCCACCTGAAGGTCTCTATGAAGGTCGGCGTTCCTGATGAAATATGGAGCATTGACAGCATTTCGAAGAAACTTGTTTTGGAATCGTTGGATGATGCCAATATTGCTCTCTGCTGTACAGCCCCACAGTTGTGCACCATATAACCAGACAGGCCTTAGAATTTGTCTGTATTGTAGGTTGATAAGCTTGAATTCCTTCCTATCAGCCAATACATTCTATGATACTGTACTTGTAGTTGAGCTCATCCAACTTTTTCGTAACATGGTTTCTCCACCGAAGCTTGGCATCCAGAGTAATGGCACATATTTTGCCTCGTTTGCATATGGTATCACGTGGTTGTTGATTCTGACTGGTATGCAATCATGCGGTCTGTTTGTGAGCATTATTATATTGATTTGTTTTTCATGAGTCAAAGACACTGGGTACGGTACTGTCCAGGTACTTTCACAAAAATGTATTACTCACTACGTTGAAAGCTTTTTCTATTTTACTAATTGATCATCTCAAAACAATATTACATGGATAATTGACAATATTGTAATGTGAACTTACAAACTGTAGGCTACCATATCTATTATAGGGTACCTAATATAGGTAAGTGTTGAAGCTGAGCAGTAGCTTGGTTTACAATATTATCACTACCTACCTAGTTTATAGGCTTACTTACAAATTCTCCTTGATATCATGAACTCTCTATAATGAATATTAATATTGTCTTAAAAAAATACCAATCCTAGTGGCTTAGAAGACTCACTATTACAATACACTAGTAACGGCGAGTCTTCTAAGCTTGTGCAAGCTACAGTAGTATAGCCTAGGCCTATATCTTTTTCTCATCCAAAATCGGACTGATATGAATAATTTACTGGCCTACTCTGGTATTGATAATTTTTACATCTAATAATAATCCATGCAGTAGTGAGTAGACTATTAATTATGATTGATAGAAACTTTTTTCTGAAGACTGCACCTTTTCAAAACTAATAATGTTGAGGCACAGAGTTGAAGGACTGTAGCTGGACTAGTTTTGTACGGTACCAGGTTTTGTTTAATTTTATACAAATCATTTCATTTTGTTCTGAACAATACGTTCATTTTTTGAATTTATCCTTGTTAGAAAAATATTCTCATAAATTTTATAAGCCACTTCAGTCCTTCAGTGATGTTAATATAAATTCTGTCCAAAACCATACAACATAGCGTACGGATGTAATTTGAATTTGGCTCCTTCTTCTGTGACTCAAAA
>NC_052519.1:9459322-9490911 GCF_014356525.2 Nilaparvata lugens | reverse complement strand
TTAAGAAAAGTCTTTTCAGAAATGAAAGGTATTGAATTTCATGTCATGATATCCTGAGAGAGTTCTCCACCCGAATAAATTCAACAATTTTCTCTTGTCATATTCGACGATTTTACAACTTAGTCACACCCTCAAATAAGAGATATTTACTATGGGTAGACATCGTAATATGATACAGCATATTTAATTCAAAGTTATGGTGCAACACAAAAACATTTCACCAGAGATAATGCAAATATGATTGTTATATCAAAATTGATCATTATCACTCAAATTAATACATAGAGACTATGTGGGTGAAGATATTTGCTTCAGAGATTTCAGTAAATTGTGTTCAAATGTGTGGAATTCTAAGAAGCATAGTTTTCTTACTATTATGACCGAATGTACAGCTAATAGTGGAAAATATAGACAGGGTCTGGATAACTTTATGACATTCATAGAGAGTGAGTAGCAGTGAAAGAATGAGGATGTCCTGTAGAAGACAAACACTAGTGTTGCTCTAATCGATAAGATTAAGAAATTGAGGAAGTTATTAGAGATAAACATAGAAGCATTGTACATTTTGAAAAGAAATCTGACAATTACAGAAAAAAATTTTAAACCGATTATCACACCTTTAGTTGAAATGGGGAAAACTAAATCTTCTCACCACTCTGATCAAGTTTTATACCAAAAAAGGAGGAACAAGAAGAAGAAGAAGAAGACACGAAAGTATGGAATTGGGAGAAAAACATGATGATGAAACAATAGAAGTTGCATCACCATCAGCAGCTGAAAATATCTAAGCATGAACGAATCAAGTATATTTAATTCAACTAGGCTTGAGAGTGATACAAGCGGTAAAATAAAGAAGATAAAGAATCAAGTGCTTGCACAATATTTGTATACATTTCATAGTGAAAAATTGGATAACTCGATTCCTTATGGAATTTCCTACGATTCTGACCGAAAATTATATTTTATGGTGAGATGGTTGTAGCTTTGATAACTACTTCTTTTATATTGATAATGAAAAATTCCGAATTACACATGGACTATTAGACTGTTATTTGCGCAAAGACCAAATTCATATCTCTTTGATGAAAAAGATCTAAATAAAACAAGAAGATTTATCAATAACAAAATTCATTTGGAAAGACGAGGATATGTGAAACGTAACAGTGGTGTAAAGTCTCGCTTAATCAAATGCTGTTTCCTGTTAAAAAAACAAGTAGAGAGGTGTCTCTGGGTTATTGAAATTTTGCAAAAAATACTTCTAGCAATAGAATTTACCAATATTATGACAACTATGACGAATTGGTTCAGAGACTTCATTATTAAAATCATCAAAACTACTTGCTGGGCACTCATCTCATTGAATCCGAAATCATGATCCTCAGGATGATGATTTAATGAGAATAATACAGGCAATTAATCAACAGGGTGTTAGTGAATCTCTGCATTCGTATTTAGATTCACAATATCTAATATAGTTAAGAATATTGGATTGAACAAGATCGAAAAGGACAACATCTTTCAGTACATTACAACAGTTCTGACAATATCGATAGGGGACTTAAAGAGAAATCTATCAATTTGGAGAATTCTCTTCATGATCTCAAATCAACCACAGAGATATTCAGATCGCACTTGAATACGATAAACGATAATAAGTTGACAAGAATTATTTGGATGAGAAATGAAAGTTATCTCAGACAGATTAAAGATTTGCAAGTATTAGATAGAAATTATCTAAATATACCAGATTGAACAGCTTAGCACAGAACTTTTTACAGAGTAAATGAACTCATTCATTATCGGTTGATAAGGAATATTTGGAAAACTGTGCAGGCATTGAATAACATTGTTATAACAAAACAAGAGTTAGAAGATCGATTATCTGCAATGACTAATAATAAAGACAAATCTTATGGAGGGGATTGAACAATTGTTTCAAAAAACGATTTGAATACATTGCTAAACTATGTTTAGCGAAACTTATGTATTGAAAAAATGATCTGAGTTGAAATGCAGCATTTTTAAGAAAGATGAATTACAAGCTACACTCGAATCAATTCGTGAGGAAATAGCAACTTCAATTAAAAATACAGAGAATGATGAAGTGACAAGATTACAATGTTCAGCTGCATTCACCGATTATCTCACTTTATTTATACATCGAATAGCATACCAAATAGTGCGAAATATGCGAAAGTTAGTTTCCATATGAATTGGATTGAGGCGAATCGCATAATTTGACAGAAGATCAAGTAGGTGATTTAATAACTGATAAGATGGTTTAAGTATCTACGCTGATGTTCTAAAACCCAAAGTTAGGATCATATCAATCTTTAACCGATTTCCACTATGCAAATTGCTTGGGAGAAATAGCTACATTCTATTTCAATGTTCACATGCATTTTTCCAAGCTGAAACAAGATTATGTACGAAACGTGTTAATGCTCGAACTTGATTGAATTAGAACAGAGATGCATTCGTCCTTGAACTCTGCAAAAACGTGACAATACTCAAGTATTGAATTAGACCGGAACTGCATTGTCCTTATAAGCTATGTGAACTAAAATAGCAAAACGTGACAATAGTCAAGTATTGAATTAGACCGCAACAGCATTCATCCTTGTAAGCCTCTGAAGTGAATTTGAAACATGTTAATCATCAGCCAAGAGCAGAATTGGTGCGTAATGATAACGCCCAAGGTTGTCTCACGGTAAGCAAACGTTGATACATAGTGTTGTGAAAACTACAACAAGAAATGACAATGTTTTTCAGTTTGATAATATGTTAAGAATGTAAGATTTGGTGAGAATGATTTATATCAATATAGATTCAGAAAAGAACTTTGAATTCACTATTATTCTTCCAAAGATATTCAACTATGCTTGACACATAAAGAGTTTTGAAAAGATGGGATTTGAATGTTACTGCTGGACATATATCTTGGAGAATGATAAAATCTCATCCTAGTTGTCAAGTACATCTGAATTTATGACAGTAAGAAGTTCGTTTCACTTAAATCTGGCAGTGTTTGTTGTGTGTACAACTCGTTGTCAAGAACATGTTTCAGTTAAATCTGAGAGTAAGATATTCATTTCACAAGAAGTTCGTTTCACTTAACCTGGGCAGTGTTCGTTGTGTGTACAACCCATTGTCAAGACCATGTTTCAGTTAAATTTGACAGAAGTTCGTTTCACTTGAATCTGTCAGTAGATTGCCTCTCTCTCTCTCACACATATCTCTCTCTCTACTATTAATTCATCAAATAGACCATGACTAAATGTAATTGAGCATGACTGAATGTAATTAGCCATGACTATATTAACTAGAGCATGACAAGAGAGAGAGAGATAATCTCTTCCTCCTCTTTCTTCTTCCCTTCTTCTTCCCTTCCTTCTCTCCTTCTTCTTCCTCTTCTTCTCCTTCTTCTTCCTCTTCTTCTTCTCCTTCTTCTTCTTCTAGAGAGAGAGAGAGAGAGAGAGAGAGAGAGAGGTTCTTCTAAGGGGGGGTCGGTTGGGGGGGCGGGAGAGGTGCGGCAGGAGCGGGGGAAGGTGGATGGGTGCGGGGGGAGGGGGGAGGGGTGGGAAAAGTCATCAAAAAAGCGTTAGTTCGTACACTTGGCATCTACTGACAAACCTACACGTGTCACTTCTATTCCAGTAGTTGTATAGATCACTTTTTTGTTGATTCAAGAAGTGTTTATGGTTTTCGGGCGGGTGTTATTAAGACCAATGTAACTGATCATTACATGACCATGGTTGAGTGGGGAAGGGTGGCTCAACATTTCTCCAGTAATTCTCAAGGGACCCTATAAAAAGAGTTGATAAGATCCGACTAATGAATTCAATCAGGGATCATGACTGGAATGCGGTCACTAGAATTGAACCTTTTTGTGAATCTGCTCATATCAGATTATTTTAGAAAGACAAATCGTAAAGTTGGTTTAAAATGTGCAGCCAACTGAATAAATTGCAACTGTTGATACAAATAATTGGCTTGTATATTATATTTTTTTACAATGATTTTTATAATTGGATCTTTTGTTCACAGTGCTGAAGTGTCTAGTGAAAAATTGACAATGTCGAATGACCAATGCCTGGTCATTGGTGACTCCCAGACAAAATTCTTCGAGTTGTACTTGAAAAAAATCAAATGCGATCAAGGTAATAAACAGTATAAATCGAAAAAACATAATATTATAAATTCTTGTAATTTTAAGAATTATCTGAACAATACCGGTTACAATCACTATAAAAAACTATTGCAACATTTGTTATTTTTATGAATGCTTGTAATTTTACAGCATTATCTGAAGGATACCGTTTACAAATCACTAAATAACAATTCTACTTTGTTTAGTTTCATTGGTTTTACACTAATCTTCAGAAAAAGCATTTATAATAACATTTAAAGTCATTAACTTTAAAGTTCTACTCAACCTGAACTTACATTAATGGGAAAAACTTAATGACTTACAATTGAACATCAGTAATGAGATCGACTACGCAACCCTATAAAATCGGATTTATATAGAATAACGAAAAAAAAGTCGTAATGATAACTTTGCATAGACGGCGTCCTTCCTGTTAACAAAATGTTTTCCACTGTTCTCTGAGGCTACGTTTTTCTCATTATATGATTGTCGAAATTTTCGTTCATTGTTTTCAACGACAATACGTCAAAAAATATGTCTGGGATAGTCAAATCATGAGAACGTAGGTGCCAAGGAACTTTCAAAAAATGAGAGATTACCATTTCAGGGAAAGCTTTTTTTATTGTGGATGATGCCACATGAGCTTGTCACACATGTTCACTCAAAACTCCAACAGTGTCGGTTTGTTGGGGTTTTAGACATAGTCTGTTTAAAAAACTATTTTGAAAAATTTTAGTCTGATGCTGACATATCTCAAGCTTATTCAAATGAGAATTTACAAATTTACTCATATGTTTTTAGAGATGTCTGCCGAATTCATGTTTGAGGTCCGCTTCCTTAGCGTAATATTCCAATATATCCATACGATCCAAGGGCCAATCCACATGAGGCGTTTTTCAGACGAGTCGGCAGGGCAGGAAGCTCACCGATTGGCTAATTATCAGCTGATTCCGGAACGCCTACCCAATCAGTCAATCTGAGAGCTCCTGCCCTGTCGACTCGTCTGAAAAACGCCTCATATGGCTTGGCTCCAAATCTTTCGAACGGCACGTTAATCCTCAGTTTCTTTCTCTCTTCAGTGATATTGTTATGTGGTATTAAGCTACTACTTGATGCAGCCATTATCCTCACTATTAACGTATTCAATAGAAACGATACTTTGATTACTCACGATACTTCATTTAGTACTTGGTACTCAAATGCATCTGATTTCCGGTAGCCACACATTATTAAAATAATTTTCAGATTTATGCTGAACTTTTGCATTTGCTTGCAAAACTAATACGCTACGTAACTAGCACTTGGCAGCAGACTCAAGTTAGGCGGCCATGTTTGTGGTTCTATAACTTGACAAAAATTCACGTTCTGGCCGCATCGATCACAGGGCGTTTGGTGGGAATGATATTCAACTGTTGAGCTCTGTGAAGTTGCCCCCCTATCGCTTGTTTGTGTCGTATGATATGAGATCGGAGGTTGAAAAAGATGACCCTGGTATAATCCTGCTTACAAACAATAATAATTCATCCTCTTCAGCGACCATACAACTTCCTATAGTGATGTCCACTTTTAATGGCAGTGTTTGATTAGCAATGGTATTGCTATCCTTGTCTATCATTTAATAAAGGAAATAGCGCTATCTCTTTCTTGCTTTACTCTGTTGCCAGATCGTCTTTTAACAATGTAGGATTAATAAAAATTAACAAAATATTTCATCTTCATCATTAAAATTCAGTTTGAAATTATTGGAAAATTTTATTTCGTGCTTAATAAAATAAAATTGATTATTTCAAACAAAATAAGTTAAATATTTATCAATAACCTGTATTAGCTACCGTCTATAGAAGGCATTGACAAGACAGAGGATCGGCAACGTTGTTTTGCTATCTTTCTCCACTGCCATTATAAGGTGGACCTCACTATAGAATGGTTGTGCATATCATAGAAACTATATGAGCAGTGATGAACGAGATGATGGGTGAGCTCATTAAGCTTACTACATCCTAACAAGAATTATTTCTTTCCTACTGTAATCACAACTCACAAAATTTCATTTAGTTGGCAGTGTCAAAAGGAAATCTTTATACAGTTTTTGGATATCTCATATTGTAGTTTTGTAAGTTTCAATTGTCTGTATTGTGAATATTTCATACTCATATGTTTGAAATGTAATAGTGTGATATTGAGTGGATATATTGTAGTTATTTTCTTCTGTGTATCTTATATTCTTTTGCAGTTATTGAACTGAATGAACTTTGATTTTTACCTTATGTTGAACCTTGAGTTTTTAGTGTGAGAATTGACCATGTTTTTATTGAATTTGCTACTTGTGCTTAGTTGTCAAAATTAAAGCAATTTTCGTACATTTTTCAAATACAATTTCAATTTCATATCGAAAAAGCTTCTTTATTTGAGAATTTTACGAACGTTGACCTTTTTGCAGCTTTGGCTTTTCCACTGAAAGTTATGCTCAACGCTAGTGGAAGGGGAATAATTTTCAGTGAAAAGGCCACAGTCCTAATTGGGACGTTACCGGAAAACATCGTGTAACGGTGTGCGAGCCTCGGTCGGGACAAATTGACAAATTTCAGTTATCAGTAATTTTTATCTATATGAATAGGAATAAAAATTTTATAGAGTTAGTAAGAGAAGAATCAGGAAATAATTGTGCGTGTGAGCTCAAGTATAGTGAGTTTTCTTAAATCGTATGTGAGTGTTTCTGAAGAGTCCAAGTTTAAATTGTTAAAATGGTGAGTGCCAAACTCTTGTTGTTTTCTTATAAGCTTATAGCTCAAAATTCAGTTTCATAGAATGACCGAGGCCCAAACCTACAATAGTTGCAGCAAGTTAGCAAGTTTCCAAGGATTGAAATTAAAAATTGAATATGCCTTCTTGACCTGAATTGATTGCTGAATAACTTTGTTTTGTTTGAAAATTTCAAATGTGACATGATTCTATTTATAAGTTTTGATTAGTTTAATAAGCCTGAAGTCGAATTTTATGAATATTTTTCATTGAAGTTCCTGGCTCGTAGTTGCTAGTTGCTTAACTAGGTGACAATTGAATAATGATAATAATCTGTGCATTTGTCACTATAAGCTCCCAAACCAATCAAAAGAGATTTCATAGCAGTATAATTTTAGAAAATATTATTGAAGAGAAGAAATACCCCCTCGATATATCTCGCACAGCAGTAGTATGATGTCTATCGAACCACATGCATTTTTATATATTTCATATTAACTAAGTCATCGTATAGAGAGATTCTCAGCTACATAATTTTATGTATGGTGTGACTTGAAGAGGCTTATAAATAACCATAGCCACCTCTAATACAAGGCCCCGGCCTACGATATTGCAACATCGCAGTGTAGGCCTAGAATCTAATACATGATTGGTAAAAAGATTTTTTAAAATACCAGCTGATCTTTTTCACCAATCATGTATTAGATTCTAGGCCTACGCTGCGACTTTGCAAGGCCGGGCCTTGTATTAGAGGTGGCTATGATAAAACCCTCCACCAGTACAAGAATATTTATATATTGAATATTCTTCATATTCAATATTTAATAATTTCAGCTCTTATATGCCTTATAATGAAGTAATAACGAATTTCATTAAAGCTTATTATTCCTTGGTATTTTGATGTTGTTTCTACTCGCTTTTTTCTCCTGTTTCAGTTGAACTGGTTTGTCGCCGCTTCAACGGAACTTGCTATTATACCACACAACCAAGAACATCACCATCTATTTCACTTGACTATTCCGTATGGATTGGTGATTTATACATTTTGACTGTTCTGTACTGTATGGAATTTGAGTATTCATAAGAATGACTTGTCTTATACTCCCTCCTGGAGTCTCCAAGACGAAATCTTGAAAAAAAATCTAATCTATACACCAGGCTTCATCATAGATTACTTCTGCTCAGACTTGGATTACCATGCTGTAATAAGTCAATAACATCTCCGATATGTCAATAATCCTCATTTTATAGTAAACCCTTGAGATTGAAGTGCTAGATGAATTACTTGAAAAGGTGACGGTCAACCCGAATTATGTTACTTGAATTATCTTTGTCCGGTTGTGAATCACCCAGAATTGTGCATGGGTTTTTGCCAGATCAATGCGAATAAAGTTTACCATAAAAATATTTTAAGGGACGGTCTCCGAGCTCGGAATTTAGCTAAGTTCTAGACTTTAAACAGCTGGAGTCAGAAAATTGGCTTTCCGAAACGGGGCCTCGTCGTAGTCCACGTTTAAATTAAACTTTGAAAAACTAGAAAGTTGAACACAAAATAAAATAACGAGTAAATTGTGTAAAGTTTCAACTATTTTAATTATTTAGGAATGCTTCATTTGGTCAAGAAAAAACGTTTCCAATATTTCAGAAATGAGAAAATAAATATCTTAAAAACCATGACTACTCTCCATTTCGGAAAGCCGATTTTCTGACTCCAGCTGTTTAAAGTCCAGAACTAAGCTAAATCTCGAGCTCGGAAGCCGGCCCTAAAATTATGTATCCTAGTTGCTTTACTTTCAAGTTACTTAAACATAAATTTGAATTGAACTTCTAATAATTTTTTTTATACAGTGATGAAAAATCGTTAGCGATCCATACCGATATTCCATCAGTCAATAAATGAAATTAATATTCATGTAATAGGAAAAAGACTCACCATTTTTGTATTAACTTATTGTTAACAAGATAGCTGACAAACAAGGCTCTCTGGGCCGCTTTTGGTAAAGTGAGGAAGTTGTTTTTAAACTCTTCCTTTTGACGTGCAACTGAATTTCAACCCCTCATAAGGAAGGGGGTGACTTTGGGGTTGTAACTCTAATATTGTTAACACCCATTGTGTGCTACATCATTTTAAATGCTTTTTTGAAACTAGAAATATGGCATCAATAAAAATGTTCTATTATACTTCTACCAAAAATGGCGGCTGATTGAAGTTCTAGTTTGTAAAGAAATGATAGGTGAAGTAGTGAAACTTAAATCAACACTTTTTTGAATGAATAACGAAACACATTGAAAAACATGGTTATTTATTTAGTAATCTGTCTGCTACTAACATTCCATTTTAAAAGATGCTTGAAATTACTACCTCCTTCTCTCGTTTGACAGTGTGCCAGTCTGTCATAAATGAAATGAATATAGTAGTATGTAAAATAAAATGTAAATAGTAGCAGACTGATTACTATATAAATAACCAGTTTTTTCAATGTGTTGCGTTATTCATTCAAAATTTTACTCGTAAATGTGGATCTTCTAGAGCTAGAGTAGGCATAGTAAGAGACTTCAGACGGACTTTTTTGCTCGAAATCCCCTCCCCCCTCTCACCCCTCGACCATCCAGCCACCCCTTCCCCCCGCCCGGTTGGTGGGGGGTGTTCTAAAAAAGATTCCCCCTCTCTCTCTCACTCTCACCCTCTCCTTCTCCCGCTCCTTCTCCTTCTCCTTCTCCTTCTCCTTCTCTCCTATCTCTCTCTTATCTTATCTATCTTATCTAATCTAATCTAATCTTATCTATCTTATCTAATCTTATCTTATCTAATCTAATCTAATCTTCCCCTCCCCCAGTGAGGACGAGGGGGATGAAGAAGGAGAGAGTGATCTCTCTCTCTCAGTGAGGGAAAAAATAATTTCCCTGTGAGGGAAAAATTCTCTACTGACAGATTAAAGTGAATCCATTCGCTGTCAAATTAAAGTGAATCCATATTACACTCTATACTGACAAATTGAAGTGAATCCTTATCTTTACATCTATGCTGTCAAATTAAAGTGAATGCATATTTCTACATCTATGCTATACTGACAGATTGAAGTGAATGCTAGATGAGGGAAAAAAATCCCTTTGAGAGGGAAAAATTTCCTTGGTGAGAGATTGAAGTGAATCCTTTTTGCTATACTGTACTAGTGAATCCTTTTTGCTATGTTGACAGATTGAAGTGAATCCTTCACTTTGCAGCTACGCATTACACTGCTTACCAGTCTTTTTGAGATTTTATGTTTTTGGGGTCAATACGACCCCTTTGTACTGTGCTAACCCCATTTTTTCAGTAATTATTTCGGCTACCTGATTTTCTGTAAGGTTATGTTGTTTGGCCTGTATCCAGTTCATATGAAAACTAACCCAGGTATATCTGGACACGATATCATGTGCTATCCTGTGTATGAATAAATCTATGATAATCTATGAATGGAGCCGAACACTGCAGTCTCATGACAGTGCCCTCTTCCGAATTTTTAATTGCCTCAGCTATTTCATCAAGAACGCTTTTCACAACGACTTCCATCTCGTTTTTCTTAATAGAATCTCCAATATCATTTTTAGTTGCATACTTTTCTGCAATTTGATTAATCAGAATAGCAATGGCATCTTTTGTAATGAATTGTTCAATACCGTCCATAATATTAGCTTTTATTGCACTCGCCATTTCAGATAATCGTTTTTCAAACTCTTCCTTTGTTAATGAAGAACTAGTCAATTTCTGCAAAGTAGATTCTAAATATTGCTTATCAATTAGCGATGGCTGTGTTTCATTTACTTTAGTAAAAATTTCTGTACTAAGCTGTTTTAATTTAGTATTGAGATAGTTTCTGTCCAGCACCTCCAAATTCTTAATTTTATCTGATATGGCTTTTAATTTCTCATCTAAATAAGCTTTATCAACTTTATCGTTGTTAATACTCACCAACTGGGATGAAAAGCTGTCTGTTAAAGTTTTCACTTCTCCTAGAGCAGATTCTAAAGTTAGAGTTCTCTCCAATAGCTTTATCAATATTAGCACTAAAATTTTGTAATGTACTTAGAATATGTTCTCTTTCAATTATGCTCACTCCAATATTCTTTGTATTTTCCGAAACGAGTTTGGTTATTTGTGAATCTAAATAAAATTTCACAGCTTCACTGATTCCTTGTTGATTTATCGATTCGATTATCTTCTGCGTTATCGAGTCAATATCACACGTAAGATTAGCAACAACAGCCCCAGCACTAGGTGTATCAATTCGACCAATCGATGCAGAGTCATCGTAACACTAAACAATAGTTTTGCTTCTTTTAGCTCTTCAATTATAGACGCGATCTCAACATCATGTGCAGTGTTGCCAGAAGCTTTTAAGGAATAGAGTAAATTTAATCTTTCCACTAATTCGTCAAAATTATCAAAGTATTGATAAATTCTATCATGAGAATTATTTTTTGCAAATTTCAATAAACCCCATCCCTTCTTTTTACTAATTTTTTTACTGGGAAATAACTCCTGAATCATTTGCGATTTAATTCCCTGATTTTGTTTAACATACCATCTTCGATCTAAATGTATGCCTGTAAGTGTTAAGATTTTTTTATACTTATCCAGATCTCTCTGATTATAAAGATTCGAATTCAGTCTTGAACTGAATAATAACTCAAGTAGACCAGGTGTTAAACGAAATCTCTCATTATTAATATCTATATCACCATCGTCGATATTACTTGCTGATTTCCAATATAATACACGTCATCTTTAGAATTGTATGAAATTCCATAACTAATTGAATTATTCAATTTTTCCGCATGAAACGTTTTTAGATATTGTGACAGCACATCATCGTTTTTACTAGAACCAAGTAAACTGTTTTCAATTTAGTCAAGCTTAAAAGATTGTCTGTTGAACTCTCATAGCTCTTATCATAACTCGAGTGTTCATCACCAATTTCCATACTCTCTTGTTCCTCTTTTACTTCTTCTTTTTTACACCGGAGTGAGAACTAGATTTGGTTTTTCCCATTCAATTATAGGTTCTATCAATGGTGAGAGCGTTTTCCTATTGTATTCCTCCGATTGTTTTTCAAAATTAACTAAGCTTTTATGCTTGTCGCTGATTATTCTCAATTTCTTAATCTTTTCGATTAACTCTCCTTCTTGTTATTTACTATGTTCCTTCCTCTCCTCCTCCTATATGTTTTAGACAACATGACTGTACAAAGAATTAATCTCTACTGAACGGAAAGAATCGTGTCCAGTGAATCCCGATATTTTCCTTCCTTTATATCACATTCTTTCAAAATTGTAACAAAATTATGCGGTTTACGATTCCAAACTGTATGACAAAGTTTACTGAAATCTTTATAAGAATATCTCCTCCAACATGATCTCTGTGAATTAATTTGAGACTCAATAAATCCATCTTAAAAATTATAATCATATTTGCATTGTCTCTAGTGAAATGTTTCTGTGTAGCTCCATAACTCTGAATTAAATATGCTGTGTCAATATTTCGATGACGTCCCATAGTAAAATATTCTCTTATCTGTGGCATTGCTCAGTTGTAAGTCATCAAAAATTACTAAGCTATATTCGGGGATACGGTTCGGATGGGGAATTTGGCTCACATCCTCTTTCATGTGAAATCGATATTTTTCAAACCTGCAAATACCTTCTTGAGAAAAACATATTTTGGTTGATATAAGCTCTTGCTAAATAAGTAAATGTGCTCAAATCTTAAGCCATTTTCAGCAAATACTAAATTAAATAAGAGATTGTTCTTCCTCCAGCACTGGGAGAAATAATTAACATTCTTGCATTATGAGGGAGTAAGTCTCCATTTTTACAAAATGCAGGCTTTTCTTTATCTGTAATTAATTTATCAAAGTTAACAATTGGTATTTGACTCATGATTACAAACGTACAGAACGTGATCTGATAAGCTACTGAAAATTTTTACAAAAGTTAGATCAGTGCCGCTATGAATGAGAGCAATGACCGAGCACACATGCATTAGCATAGAGGGGCGTATCAAGAGATTGGAATGTAGACACCACTCTCCACCTCCTGTCATCATCATCAGACAGAGGATGGATGTATCTACCTTCTCTGTTCCTCACCCTCTTTTCTGCTTATCAGCTATTGAGTGTGCAAAGATTCTTATATTACAAAATGAAACTATGGATTGAAATGAGAACCAATGTTTGATAATAATACTTCTATTATATTTTCAACGGATGTACATCATGATATTTACAATAGATTACAAAAGATTATTTTTCATCTAATAATTGATCTTTACCAAATAACTAGGTGTTGAAAATCCAATCCATTTCACTAACAATCCTTTTTCATCATGTTTTAATATTTTTTCAATCAAATACACTTGTCTCTCTGATTCGTTTGATTGTGTTTTTTTAATTTCTTCTGCATAAAACCGACCACTAATTACTTCACCGTTTAGATCTCTCAGTGAGTAGGTTATAGGTTTAGAAGAAATATAGAGTGAATCACAAAATACTCTGCGCTCCAGTTTATGTTATAAGATTTATCGAAAAATAATGTTTCTTCGAGATTCCCACGATATCACCTAGCTAAATTTTGGTTTTGAATTTTTCAATTTATATCGTCTATTGAATGCAGAATTCAATGACATTAAAACATGAGTACGATTTTTCTTACCAACATCCTTAGGTTTCATTCTATGGATGAATGCATTGTTGCATTATAATCATGAACCAAACTGTCTAGCTCTGATATCCAGTTTTTGGTTCCGCGCTCAGTTAAATATCTATAAATTTTTGCTTTAATTGTTCTATTAAACCTTTCAACTATGGAGGCTTTCTTATCGGTAAAAACATGGTAATGTTTAATACTATATCTATCTAATAACGCTTTAACTTTTGAATTAAAGAATTCTGTTCCCTGATCTGTTTGGAACAGCCTAACTCCCTTTTTTAGAAATAATTGGTTCGAGAGTGTTAAATACAGATTGGCTTGTCTTGTCTTTTAATGGTACACAATATGCAAATTTTGAAAAACAATTGATAACAACTAAGATATATTTAAAACCTTATTAAAATGCGATAAACTTGTCATCTCAATAAGGTCGGCTTGAAGCAGGTCTTTTTCACTTTTCAGTTCATATTTGCGAGTGGCATAGTTCACACGCGGCACGCTATGAAGCTCTAAAGCTAGCTTAGATCTAATAATATTCATGATATTACAACAGACAAATCAAATTAGTGGTGTTGGATGATTGTCATGGAACATACTGAGCAATCAGTTAGAGTGTTGTGGGCACTCTATAATGTCCAAAAGGAGAGTGTCTATCCCATTCTCCGCAATGTATCTCTTATCGTCATAAGGACTCAAACAGATTTTTGCACATTCAACCTGATACTACTATGATTATAGGATCTTAACATACTAAATTTTTCTACATGTTCACTACGTTCAAACAATGATTTCCTATACAAATTAAAATTAAGTTTTCTACATTTAACTGCGGTCTTTACTCCTTTTGCTACACATTATTTACAGGTTCGTCATCATTCTCATTACATACTAAAAAGGAGTAAAGTTTCGATCTTAGGCCTATACATTTTCTGATAGGTTGTGAGGATGTCTCGTCCTTGAACTTTCCTACAACTTTATTTCTCTCCATGGAAAAGCAAGGGTGGCGAGGTGGATAGTTAGAAGTATCGAATAGGCTCAAATTTTCTTTAATCAACTGATACACGTCTTCGACTTTCACGTTTAGAAGAAAACTGTCGGTATTGGTCATACAGAGTTCTACGCAGTGCCAGGGTACGATTTTTTGCAACTTGCAATAAAAAAATCGTACATATGGAATTTACTCAACTCCAGTACGGAAAACCCGGAATAGACAGGCTTGTTCATTTTAAGTTCCAATTTACGAGAGAAAACCGCGATCATGTTTGGACTAATTATTTGCCAGCGTTTGCATAACGGATTTGAAATGTACTTGTCTAATCGTTTTTCGTCTGTAATAATTTTAACATTGATTTGTTTCCGGACTGATTGTATTGTTTTTCCAAAGATCAAATTGCAACAGGCCTTAAAGAAGGATATTTCAAATTTATTTTTCGTGGCCTGTCTATTTCTGATATTGAAGTCGATGTAGGGAGATTGGGAAAAGCTTATTATGCGATGTACTTTCATTAATTTCAAACCGAGCTGAAGGTAGAGTTTTAAAATGAGGTAGTGTACAATGTACTTTTCACGGTGAAAAAGTGTGTTCATGAGTTTTCTGGTTCTAGTTTGACCGTTCTCATTTGTTTGGTAGTTCGACAGCAATTCCCGCGGCGGTGTTAAGTGGAGAGGGGCGAGGGGGAAGCTGGCGTGCTTATCGTGTAAATCTCTCGGGTACCTGAGATCACATTCAATTACGTAACCAGTTCCTGAATTGCTGTCCAAATTCTCAAAATCAAGCTTGGAAATTTCTTCCTCTGTGAGGAATTTGAAATTCCCAAGGGGCAAAGATCTTCTCATAGCTTCCGAGTATAAACTGTTTGCATCGATATAAAGGAGATAATTACTCGGTTTTGAAGGGTCGTATGTTTCGGGTAGATGTTTGTTGTTCGCTTCACAATAACGTTTACCGATAAATGAGACCCCGCCTCTCATTCCCGCTTCAAACATGAGATGCATGTCTGGGTCTGTAATTAATTCCAGTTTGATTTTGGTGTATTTCAACATGCAATTCCAGGTGAAGTGCATGAGAGAAACAAAATGGGTGACATCAAGGCTGTATGAGCTAAAAAGCGTAGACCTCATGGATTCAAAAACTTCCGCTAATAGCATCACATCCAAACATAAATAAAAATCGTGATATTCACCCAGATTTTTCAGTTTGAATGTTGAGAACACTCTTTGTGCATGTTGATATTCTTCGCGAGTCAGAGGTGTATCAGTTAAATCATTATGAAAACATTCGATGGGGGGAAGTGACGTTTCCGCGAATTTTTCGGGACAGCTCATGTACAAGTAAGGATATACTCCTTTTTTCAACAAGAGCTGTCTGTGTTCGCGAGGTGGATCATGAAACACCGAAAATAATTGCTCAAACTTCTTTCCCATGTCTGTACTTTCTACCAAATTACGCACCAATACTTCCAAGGATTCAGACATAAACTTGTAGGAATCTAGAAATTTAATTTTGCCTACTGAAAGTGTCAAAAATCTCTCTGACGTATTCGTGATGCAGGAAATTTTCTTTTTACATTTACCAAGCGATTTCAGAATAAAATGCGAATCAAAACCGGAGAAATTATGAAAAAAACACGAAATGTACTCTGGAGTACGAGCTGTTAAATTGCAAGAAACGTGTGCCGCACACAAGTAATTACCGGTTTCATGCGCGTGGTGACGACATTTAATATCAGTGTCTAAAAACGGTTCAGCACAAAGCCCGCAGTTTACTGAATTTTGAAATTCGCGCTCTCGACTTTCGGATAAAGCTTGCATCGGAATTTCTCGTTTCATATCCTCATACAAAATGTCGCCGAGATCTGTAATTTCCTGAAGAAATTTCTCACAGCCAAGAAAAAAATGCTCATTAAAGTCATCATAGTTCTCAAGGAGACTTAGCCCTATGTTAGAGTAGCTATGTAGATTCATGAGAGTCGAGACAGTCTCACCAACCTGCTTGTCATCCAATACCACTAATTTATACAATAAAACATTTAATACTATGAACCACTTCACATTCCCATCATACCGTGCCGCATGTTCCCTAATTATGTTGAAAACTCGACGTTTCGACCTCTCAAGCACGTTGGTGATGTCGATATCCTCAGGCTCGTCATCGAGGGTGATGCGATGACGCACCACTGCGGAATTGACACCGCGTAGTCTGCGTTCCCTCGGCATGATTCTGAAAAACAAAAGAATAACGATCAGGATGAGATAGAGTACAACAGCATGTTTAGTTGTGAATTGGCATTGGTAGAAGAAGGCTGTGTGTGAAAATGATATCTCAAGATCACCTAATGTTGTATGAAAGATTAAGATTATCATCTTTTGATAAAAGATGGTCGAAATCTTCTCCGCATTTGTGCGCGGAAACATGGCGAAAGAGGGATTTATATTCTCATCTGCACCAGACATTGTGCAATGTGTATTCTGTTCAATTTGTTTGGGAAAATGGGAAGAAAGTGACATACCAGCAATAGAACATGCAAGGTACAGCCCGAACTGTAGAAGGAAAGATAATATAACAATTGAAGAGGAGAATTTCAATAATAATATTCTACAAGAATATGAAGAAAGATATTAACTTTTAATTGTGTAGAAGATTCATCCGTTCAAAGAGAGTATTTTGAAAAGCATCATCTACATTGTGACATTTGTAATCATATCCAATAAAGCAGAGTATTTCGCGAGAAATGGTATTTCTTACATAAAAATCCATTCTATCTGCAATGTGTCTATTGCAAATATATTATCGAAAATCCATTTGAAAAAGTAATGCATTTACCGTTTTGCTTATATGAAGAGTGTGAGAAAGAAGAGCGGGGGTTGGATGTTCCGGATATAGCGTAATTTAAAGATGAGGTAAAATCGCATGCATGCAGTATATTGTAGAAGGTTTTTTAACCTCCGAGGACAAAAACTGTGCTCCAAGGATAAAAACTGTCCTCCGAGGACAAAAACTGTGCTCCGAGGACAAAAACTGTCCTCTGAGGACAAAAACTGTGCTCCGAGGACAAAAACTGTCCTCTGAGGACAAAAATTGTCCTCCGAGGGCAAAAAAATTGTCCTCGAAGGATAAAATTAAAGTAAAAATGAACTTACATGTGTTGATTGATGAAATGACAGCTATCTCCTCAGCTATGCTTCTCTCAGCTCAAATAGCTCCTCGACTGTGGTTGTCTCAGCTCAGGTATCCTCTCAGCTTAGCTATCTCCTCGGCTATGCTTTTCTCAGCTCAGGTAGCTCCTCAACTGTGGTTGTCTCAGCTCAGGTATCGTCTCAGCTTAGCTATCCTCGGCTATGCTTGTCTCATCTCAGGTATGTTTCCCTCACGAGAGCACAACTGCTTATGAGACCGGAAACCGAGTGTGAGGTGAGAAAATGCTGTGAAAAACAATGGAATATTTAATAACTGCAACCAAATATTAGAAATCAATAAGTAAGTGTTATTTCAAAAATATCAGAATGTAACGGATTATACTTACTTACAATCAAATGTCTGCATTGTGCTGCTGGTAAACCTCTGGGAGTTGAGTACAGCACGCTCCAATTGCACACGCCCCCTCGTATGCTCTGTCTCACTCATACAAGCCTGCAACAGACAGAGAAACGACTTGGTATAAAATCAGTTGCCTCAGAGGAAAATCACCATTTACGTTAGAGAAGAGTAAGTGAACTAATCATCATCTACACAATGGATTCATCATCATCTTCTTCTACTGGCAGCAGCAGCGGAAAGCTCGCAGCTCGGCTGCCACCTCCGCTGCCACGGCTGCCGCCTCCGCTGTCTCCGCCGCCTCCTCCTCCGCCTCACCCCTGAAGAGACAGGGAATCTTCGTTCAATGAGAGAGGGGTGAGGAGATCGTGATTCTGGACAGTCCTCTGCCACAATCTACACCGGCTACCTGGGCGCCGCGACGAGCAGTGCTGTCAACTCAACCCAGTAAGCAGCCGGTGAAGAGGAGGCTAGTTTTTGAGAACGAGGGCGTGCTCACTCAATCAAAGGTTAGCTTAAAGAAATATTATTATTATTGTATTAACATGTAATGTGCACAAAATCTTTATAAAATGTGAATTAGTTTTTTTAAAACTAATTTGCAATGGATAAAATCTTTTGTGCACATTACAAATCTATGTTTATTTGAATAAATTGAACTATGAAATTACTGATTCTTATACTGTGAGCGAAGTCAAGACTGAGCTTGACTTCTAATTGTGCTATCAAAACAATCCGAACACAGATAAATTTTCATGATGGTTGCATTGAAATTTGGATAAAAATTCGAAATAAACATGTTTTAGTAATTTTGATAACAAATTCGAATATGTTGCATGAAAGATTATACTGAAACAATTCAATTATCTAGCAATTTGAATTGAGTTCAAGTAATCGGAGAATTTCCGAGTTATTACTTATATATCATTATTATTACTCACTATATCAAATTACTAGTTTGAATAATACATTGTTATTTGAATTATGAAAAATCCAATCACATGCATAAACTGTTATAATATTTTGTGTGAAACAAAATTATTGTTGATAAAAATGAGCATGTAATGAACTGAAATATTGATTCGAATAATAAATGTTATTTGAATTATGAAAAATCCGATCACATGCATAAACTGTTTATAATATTTCGTGTGAAACAAAATTATTGTTGATAAAAATGAGCATGTAATGAACTGAAATATTGATTTGAATAATACATTGTTATTTGAATTATGAAAAATCCGATCACATGCATAAACTATTTATAATATTTTGTGTGAAACAAAATTATTGTTGATAATAATGAGCATGTAATGAACTGAAATATTGATTCGGATAATACATTGTTATTTGAATTATGAAAAATCCGATCACATGCATAAACTGTTTATAATATTTCGTGTGAAACAAAATTATGTTGATAAAAATGAGCATGTAATGAACTGAAATATTGATTTGAATGATACATTGTTATTTGAATTATGAAAAATCTGATCACATGCATAAACTGTTTATAATATTTCGTGTGAAACAAAATTATTGTTGATAAAAATGTGCATGTAATGAACTGAAATATTTTTCGAGTCAATTATCTAGCAATTGAATGAGTTCAAGTAATTGGAGAATTCCGAGTTATTACTTACTTTCAGTTTTGAGTAGTGAATCTGTTGAGCAAGTTCTCTCTCTCTCTCGTATGATTTGATGATGAAAAATCTGAAACAAAGAAGAGTCCAATGAAATATTTTTTCAACAGAAACGTGTGCTGGAAGAGGACAGCTCGATTGTGCCTCTCTTGAGGGAGGAGGAGGAAGTGGAGACAGAGGACAAGGACTTCCTGAGATTATTGAATAGCCGCACCAAGAAGCCATGGACGCCTCTCCGCGAGTTGGAAGAGGGGTTGCCATATTCGATATGTGACGTGAGAGAGGCGTCCAACCAGCACGGGCGGCGAATTGTGCTCAAAATCCGGGTACCCGGACTATGTACAACAGATGTTTATCTTCCAGAAAGATTTAGCTGGATTTTGTGCACAAAAGACATTGAAAATTTTAAATTAAAGTGCAAAACCTTATCTCTGTTTGTAAAGCATGTTAATGCTTTTATGACTGACATAAAAATTGTTAAATGCTAAATTAGCATTTAGCATTTTTTATGTCACTAACCATCTAGCATTAACATGCTTTACATGTTAATATGTATGTGTCAGTAGTGTTCAATAAATAGTTTTTTTGTTATTCTATAAAAATTGTTCTCAATTCTCACCTGTTATACACAGTTCACTAGAAGTAGTAGTAAAACACATACACAATCAGACGTTCAGTCAGCACTATCCACTTTTATTATGAGGAGTGCTGTGAAATGAATGTCTTTTTATAGCTTGTTGTACGCACGCACAAGGGCGAGCGTCAGACACATCAGCCAGTCGCTCACTCAGTCAAGGCCGACTTCAGTCAAAGGTCGGGCATTGCTCCCTCACACCTGTTTTAGCACGCGCTCATGGGCGGAACACTTCCTCCTTTCAAATTGTGTTTGCCTTATCAGATTTGGAAATTCTTTTCAAATCTGAAAAGGTGAATTCCATTTGAAAGGTGAATTCATTTCTAAATTAATAGAAAATTCAATTTTCTTTTAGATTAAGTTAGTGTAATGATTAATTAACTTTAGTTAATGTTCAACCATTGAGTTGAAAGGTAATGAAAAATGGTATGTAGGAGAAAGCAAACTCCAAGGAAACGAGGCAGAGGTATCTTAAGCTCTGCTGCCAGAGTACTTGAGGGGGCGGCAGGTGCTGCTACAGGTATTACTTCAACTATTTTAAATAAATTGATCGATATTACACCTGTGGAGATCCCAATAGCCCCTGGCTACCAGTATTGTGGCCCTGACACCAAACTTGAAAAGCAATTAGCAAGAGGTGACCCGGGAATTAACAAACTTGACCAGGCTTGTGAGGCACACGATATAGCATATTCACAGAATAGTGATAATGCAAATCGATTGAAAGCTGACAGAGCACTAGCGAACGCGGCATGGGAGATTTTTAAAAATCTGAAAACTCCTCTTGCAGAGAGAGGACTCAGCTACCTAGTTACAAACGTGATGAAAGCTAAAAATTACTTTGGTGGTTCTTCCAGAAAGAAGAAGAAGAAGAAGAATGAGGGGAAAAGTTATAGTAATGATATTAGGCGCAAAGCTATAGCTCAGTTGAAAAAGCATATTGCAGGAAAAGGGTATTTTTTGAAGCCTTTTCCTAGTATTAGTGGGGCCAGAATTTTTATTCCACCCCCACCCCCATCATCATATGGAGTGAGTTTATTCCCCCAAGTTAAGAAACAAAGAACAACAACAAAGAAGAGTAGGAAGAAGTAAAAGACATGAATATTGAAGGAGAATTGAGTAATTATGATTTGATTGGTCGAAATTATTACAGATTCAGCTAAGAGGTATATATATGCTAGATGCATTACCCAAAAAAATTCTAAAAAACGAGAATGATTGTGAATTTAGCAAGGGAAAGCGAGGATAGGACACATTGGGTAGCATATAAGAAAGTTGGCTCTAATGTTTGGTATTTTGATCCAATTGGAAATTTACAACTGCCATACGAATTGGACAAATATTGGAAAAAAGAAAATGGAGTAAATATATTTTATAATGTAGAGCACATGCAACCATTAAATAGCGATTTTTGTGGTCATCTCACATTATTGTTTCTTGCAAATCAGTTGTAATTAAGTGTTTGTGCTGAACGCACACACACACACAAGATGGTTGTTATTACATTAAGATCTAACACAAGTAACCTCTATGAACATTTACAAGAAATTATAGAATTGGATAAAAATTGTGAATGGGAAATTGGATTGATTAATTTTTGTAGTTACAATAGTATTGCAAACATTAACAAAGGAACAAATTCCAGCTTCAAATATGGCAATAGATTAATCGAGTTGGATACGGGTGCATATGAAGTTGAGGATATTATAATTCTTTAAAGAATAATTGAATATTGATGAGAAGAAGAATAAACTTATTATATGTGCAAACGCAAATACTATGAAGATTGGAATCATTCTGATAACCATTGATTTAACACATTCTGATTCGATTGCTAAGATACTTGGTTCTGATAATGTTGTTTTGCAGCCAAATAAATGGCATTATTCTCAGCATTTTGTTAACATAACAAATGTTGACAGTATTGTACTCGAGTGTAATTTAGCATGTGGTAGTTACTATGATGGAAAACAAAAACATATAATCTACGAATTTTACCAAAGGTTCCTAGCAGCTATTTAATAAACGAAGTACCCTCTCCAATTATTTATGTATCTTTGAATACGCATCGAATTCAAACTATTAATGTAAAGGTAACGGACCAGAACGGATCGTTTATTGATTTCCGTGGAGATACAATTACAATTAACTTAGGTTCACATACATGAAAAGTAATGGGTTTCTTGTTTTCAATCCACGTTCAAATAATGTGTACACATGATGTCATTAGAGACGAACGTGAGAGCGTCAACACCAAAAACAAACGTGCTTTGTCGGCTAAAAGCGTGAGATATTAGAAAGTTGGGTTTTATAGTTGATTGGCGTCATGTACGGCGCAGCAATTAGTGAAATTCTGGATGTGGAGACAGACCTTCAGTTTTATACCGATATTACTAAATTCTAATTTCACTCATACAGTATATTCGGGTCAAGAAATAAAAAACTCTGACGAGGCACGTATTGGTATAAATTCTTTAGATGTCTATTCTTCACCTTGTAAATCATTCATATTTATTGAGGGAACAGTTAACTGTACAAAACCAGGAACAGACCCAGCCGATGCACCAGTTGCAGCAGACTATAAATTAAGCAGTAACGTAATCGGCAACCTTTTTGATGAAATATGATATGAATTAGCAGGTCAGCAAATTTCTAAATCAAGATTGATTGGATTAACATCCACAATTAAAGCTATTCTAGTGAAGAATACGCTCGATAAAAACACATATCACTTGGCTGGTTTTGACAGAGCAGGATATGAGCTAACGGATAATAAATTCACTTTCTGTGTACCACTCAAATTGATCCTCCCGTTTTTTGAAGATTTTCAAAGAATAATTTTAAATTTGAAACAGGAACTCGTCTTATTGAGGTCACCAACAGATCTAAATTGTGTTGAGTCGGCAAGTGGAACAAACGTTAGTGTGAAAATTACAAAACTGAAATGGAGAATGCCCTACATAACTTTAGAAGATCATGTAAGACTGAAATTTTTGAGACTGCTCAATGCTGACACTCCACTGAAATTAGGTTTCCGACCTGGGAAATTTGTGAATTACCAAATTTGCAAAATTCACTTAACCATTCTTGGGCAGTTCGCACCACATTGAGTTTTGATAGTCCAAAATACGTTATAATTGCATTTCAAACTGATCGTAAGAATGAAATTAAAAAATCAATATCTAATTTCGATAGCTGCGGTATTTACAATGTTAAAGTATATTTGAACAGCGAGTATTATCCATATGAAAATCTGCTAGGTAAAAAGGAGGTATTATACCGCATGTTCCTGGATTTCACGCCCTCGTATTATAATCATTCAATCAATAGCGAACTCGGAACAGAAATTGACTTTAAAACGTTTTGTGAATCAACACCGCTGATTGTTGTAGATTGTTCACACCAAGCAAGTCATTTGAAATCATCAATAGATGTTCGTATTGAAATGGAATTTAATAGTGCAGTACCTGCAAATACTTCTGCCTATTGCGTTTTAATTAGCGATGTGTGATGGAGTACACACCTCTGACGAGCATGGTGAAAGAAGTTCAGTAATTTGCCCACCGGCTATATAAGGTGTGCACTCTGACAAATTTGGTTCATTATCAGTTTCACCTTTGAACAGACCATGTCCTATTCTTTGTGTTCTGATATTTTGGACAAGCCACAAACTCGCTCTATTGGTATTCAGTGCGATATTGATTCTGATAGTTTCTATTATGATGCAAGGTGCAGTACACCGAAGCCACTGCAGGTGGAGGAGGAGAAACGAGAAGAGGAGGGGAGGGAGAAAGACGAAGGATTCAATGAGCCCACCGAAGATAAAGAAGTGGACAGGAAGCGAGTGCAAAAATTGCTACAGTTGATCTTCACTGGTTTAAACAAGATTGTAATCAAATTATTGTGAAAGAACTTGCCATAATTGATCAGTTTAATAATAATATTGTATTCCATTTCAAATCACCATTCGCAAAGACAGAATTGAGTGCAAAATTGTATAACAATGTAACATGGTTAGAACGTCACTATCATAAAATAAAATGGGAAGATGGAGATTTAGAATACAGTGACTCATTAATACGTGATTACCTTGTAGGTTATGAGAAAATTTTCACAAAAGGAACTGAGAAAGCAAAGTTTTTAAGAAGATTACATACTAACGTTCAATGTATACCTGAGGATTTTCCAAAACCCGATTTCAGCTTTTTCACTAGTTCATGGTGTTATGCTGTGTGTAACATTCATAAAAATGGACCAGATGGGCAGTGTTCTTTGTTCTCTGTGCAACATTATAATTCTTTGTTGTTTAAAATATGTATCAACAAATAATTTCTTGTGCGAAAACAATCAAATGCAAAGTATGAAAATGGCGCCGATGTACACGAATTCACAGAAAAGAAACTTTGCTCGTTATGGATTCTTCCACAACGGAAAAGAGATTCAGTGTGTTTATTGCATGCATGCATTGAGACTGCATAAAGCATGTACATGTTGTCCTCCCGTCAATTAATGAAGAAAGGCCGCTTAATTACTCTATATAGTACCTGCCTACACATAGTTTTCTTCATTCGCTCAACAACATGGATCCAACAAAGTGGTTAGCTGCCGACAACGAGTTGGAAGTGAGGTTAAAAAACTGTATCGACTGGTATGATGAATGCGAAATTGCTATTGAGAAATCATCTCGTGAAAATTATAGTTTGGCGAAACAATTGAAAGACATTTTTCTAAGCACGGTTAATTAAAATGACATAAGACTATCTATGTTATTATCATCCTCATAATTTGTCTATAGATAAGCTAATTAGAATTGAAGATGAAGTTATGTATTGTTGTAGTGAAATGTGTAAATAACTTTTTCTATGTTGAAAACAAATTTTTCATTCAGATATTTCTTTGTGCATTTGGTTTAGTTTCAGTCTAGACTTGATTGAGCAAGCACATATCGAAAAAGTTACGCCCACCTCATTTTGCTGTTAGCATGCGAGCTGCAATTAATTTTTTTAGAAGCGAGATACGCTCACCTCATTTTGCTGTTAGCAGCGAGCTGCAATTAATTTTTTTTTAGAAGCGAGATACGCCCCCCTCACAGACATCTGTTACAGCTAAGTGCACCTCCTGCCTTATCAATTATAGTTCATAGCAATCAAGGACATGCAGTGTTTTAGCTTTGCAAAATTCAAAAAATTAACTCGCCTCTTGATGTCAATTTCATTTAATGAATTTGATTCAATTGCAAAGAATATTAAATTTCAACAGGATTCCAAGATGTTGATTTACCGTTAACAAAAACAGAAAATGTACACTTTCCGATTTTATCTGAGATTTTCGAATTGCTCGATATTCTAGACAGCGGCCATCTACATTATTGTAGTGCAAATGATTTGTCAACTATGTTACAAATTCCGACGAACTTTGGAAATGCTTGTATGACATTTCAGATAAAAAATGTAAAAGAACAACTTAGATCATTGACCTCTCTCTGTTGAGATATGTCAGACATCAATAGAGCTTGATTTCCCCAAGTGAAATAGGTCTAAGGATATCTATACCTATTTTTGGATATGCTAGCTCATTCTAAATTTACTATAGATATTCTTGGAGAAACACTTAAACAATAACGCCTGCGGTTTGTACAACACATGAAATTCAATATAAATTGATTGAGTTTTCTTAACTGTCAGGTTGAAAGCAAACCATTATTATTAAGCATTAGATATAGAATATGCATTCACTTTAATTTGACAGCATAGATGTAGAAATATGGATTCACTTTAATCTGGCAGTAGAGTATGCTCGATCAAAGGAGAGTTTAGAAAGGTGTTGTTTGAATTCTCCTTCTCTAGCCTTTCGTAACGCAAAGATCGCTGGGCAGAGAGAAGCATATGGTTTCACTTTAATCTGACAGTATAGGAACGGTCAATCAAAATGGAACTTAGTTAGTCGTTGTCTGTATTCTTGCTTCACTTGCCTTTTGTAATAGAGAATAGCAAAAAAGGAATTTAGAAGGAAGGGTGCCAGTAAGAGATGGAGTGAGTAAAAGAAGGAGAGAGCAGATGTGCCATCTGGCTAGAGTTGTTCAATCTCCGTCTGCTACTTGTGAGAAGCGAGGGGCGTATCCTGCTCTCTCTAAAACCTTGAGCCGAGCGCTACCCATTAAGTGTTTGTCATCACCATTATGATAAGGAAAGCTAATACCATCAACATTAAGTTAATACCATCAACATGTTGATAAGGAAAGTTTGTGTAGCACGCGATGTACTTTCATTAAGCACGCACACTTGTCACTTGGATCTAATTGCTCAAGCTAATAAGATCAAAAATGAGTGAGAATTTTGATTGTACAAGTTTCAATGAATTCTCAATTGAATTCTCAATTCCACCTAGTCAGGTGGAAAGCAAACCATTATTATTATTATTATTATTAAGCATTGGATGTAGAAATATGCATTCACTTTAATTTGACAGTATAGATGTAGAAATATGGATTCACTTATTTGACAGCGGATGGATTCACTTTAATCTGTCAGTAGAGAATTTTTCCCTCAAAGGGAAATTATTTTTTCCCTCACAGGGAAATTATTTTTTCCCTCACTGAGAGAGAGAGAGAGAGATCACTCTCTCCTTCTTCATCCCCCTCATCATCACTGGGGGAGGGGAAGATTAGATTGGATTAGATAAGATTAAATAAGATTAGATAAGATAAGAGAGAGAGAATGAAGGAGAAGGAGAGGGTGTGAGAGAGAGAGAGAGGGGGGAAATCTATTTTTAGAACACCCCCCACCCTCCGGGCGGTGGGAAGGGGAGGCGGGATGGACGAGGGGGGAGAGGGGGGAGGGGATTTCGAGCAAAAAAGTCCGTCTGAAGTCTCTTACTATGCCTACTAGCTAGATTAACACTAATTCCACTTCTGTATTGAATTGCAACTAGCATTTCGCTTCTGGATAATCAGTGTGATTTTGACTTATTGAAAATATTGTTCTCAATAAATATCCTAATTTAGTATGGCTGATAATTTATGTCTCTTCCGATGATAAAATTAGTTCCAAAACGTTCCTTGAACGTTGTGTGTTGTTGTAAGATACAGAATGACCCAAAAAGGATGGTCGGTTTTTAAATTACTATAACTTGAATAGTTTCCAACATACATTTAGTTTTCTATATTTCTGTGTTTGCTCAATTGTCAATTTTCAGAAAACGTCTTAATCAACATACGTGATACTGTAAAGGAAGAGCGGCAAACAAAGGCCAAAAGATAATCACGCCACCTAATGGAACGTCGACGACTTTGAAGCAATTTGTTAATTATGACGTTTCTGAAATTAGACAATTGAACAAGCTCATAATATATAGAAATAAAATGTATGTTGGGAATTATTCAAGTTATAGTCACTTAAAAGCCGACCATTCTTTTTGGGTCATTCTGTAATAACCTAAATCTCTTGAATGTATAACCTACATTTGATAAAATCTAATATTGGGACACTCTGTTTGTGAAGTAGTGTAATGGTGATCTTTTTCAACAATTTGATTATTTTGCCTCTAAAATAAGTGTTTTTTTAGAATTATATCGTAAAATTGTAATTGAGTCTATTTTTTAATATTTATGAATCAAACAGCATTATTATTATAATTATTGAATTCATGTCATTTTTTCCGTTTTCTCACTTAAGTACTCTATTGTTATTATTAAAATCTACTTTTGGCGTCCACTAGACCTGGTAGCGCGGCTACTGAAAATCGGTTTATTATCCCTGTGAGGAGGGATTCGGACGGGGCGTTGCTAATTATATCCTGCCAAGAGATGAAACTGCCAACAACAAGGGTGGAATCATATTTTTTTAATGGTCACAATTCATCAACTTCGTTAATTCACTCATACATACAGCTGAATGGAATGAACGGACTGGAATAATTGGAGTGATTTGAAAATAAAAAATATTAGGGCCAGTTCTGAGCTAGGATTTAGCTAAGTTCTAGAATTTAAACAACTGGAGTCAGAAAATCGGCTTTCCGAAACGGGGCGGCGTTAGTCCACGTTTAAATTAAATTTTGAAAAACTATAAAATTGAACACAAAATAAAATAAAGAGAAAATAGTGTAAAGTTTCAGCTACCTATTTTGAATGATTAGAAATGTATCATTTCGTCAAGGCAATAAACGTCTCCAATAATTATAGAAATGAGAAATTGAGATTACCATAAAAACTACGAATACGCCCTTTTTCGGAAAGCCAATTTTCTGGCTCCAGCTGTTTAAAGTCTAGAACTTAGCTAAATCTCGAGCTCGAAAATGAGCCCTTAAATTTACTTGACGAACAAGGGATAATGTGGCAGCACATTTACCAGAGACGGCACTCTTATTTTAAGGGACGGTGTTTTTTGTCTTATAAGACAAATGGAAAAAATTGAACCAAGCCTATTTTGTAATTTCAACTCTTTCCAACTTACTCGACAGAAACATATTATTGACCGTTTATTATGCATATGTTTACTCCCACTTGAGCTACGGCACAATATTTTGGGGAAATTCTGTAGACAACCATGCAGAAAAAGATATTGAGAGTCATCTGTAGTCTGAGATCGAGGGACCCATGTAAAGCACTTTTCAAAGAACTTAAAATACTCACACTTCCTTCCATTTACATTTACCAGCTAGTAGTTTTGTTAAAGTAAATATCAGTAAGTTCCAATTTTGTACAGATGATCATGAATATAATACTCGAAATAGAAATATAATTGCATTTCCAATCCATAGAAATGTAGCTTTTGAAAAAACTCCATTTCATTCAGGAATGAAACTCTATAATAGGTTGCAACAAACATTCGAAACATTGAATCAGTCATTCTATTCAAACAGACAGTCAAAAAAATGTTATTAGAGAAAAGCCCATACGCAATCACAGAATTTTATTAACAAAGAAAATTGATTTTTTATAATATATAATATATCATTACCTTCCTTAATGATACTTGACACTTCCTGATAAATTTTTTTTTTTGATTGTATGTATTATAGTATTAGTATTAGTACTGACAATTTACCTGTCAAATGGGATTATTCCCAAAATTGATGTAATGTAATGATTATTAAATAAAATAATAATAAATAATATATTGCAATAATATTTTTTATAGAAGTTGTCGTTATAAAAAACTGAAATATAATTTTTAAAAATAAATAAGGAGCGCAAATGATTTATACGTTATTAAGAATCAAAATTTATATGATAGTCTTTTTTTTCTATTTTTGTGGAAGTTTTTACTGAACGTGTTCCTCGAAAGAGCGGTACAGTATGTGGAATAATGATGATGTGGACATGGAAAGGATATAATATATCAATATTTTTGATGGATATGATATAATATTTTCCAAGGTGGGTTCGATTATTAAGCAGAGCCAGTTCAAGTGCGGTCATTGGTTAAAGGAGTACGGTAGCAGCCTTGAATCTTTCATCGTTTTGAGCGATAAGATACAATATCTTGTGCAATAACTGCATTCTATATTGTAGGCCCATACAGGTAGGCTATAATTATAATTAGGTGCATAATATTTTTTTAAATAGAAATCTAAAAAAGCATAGTTAATTATTTGATACTTGACACAAGAAAGTAGCTATGCTCCGGGAGGGTATGGAATGCCTCCCATGGGGAAGGGAGTATACTGTAGCTATGCTCCGGGAGGGTATGGAATGCCTCCCATGGGGAAGGGAGATACTGTAGTCTTCCCCCGGAAAATTTCTCTTTAATAAAATTGGCCCTTTATATCATTTTTGATTACTATTCAAACGAATTTTTTCCTGTGTCATGTTTAAATAAAAATCATCAGCATTAGGTCAATAGTATTTTATATCATGATGACGATTCATTTTCATGTTCAGTTTTAGTTGAAAGACAGCAAACATAACTACAGGATTAGAAGGATTAAATTCTCTTAAATGTATTTGAAGAGCTCTATTCCAAACGGGCCCAAGTCACAAAAGGTTTTTCTCAGGAATCGATTTTTTGATAGTCATCACTTAAATGTTGGAAATTTTTTATAATCCAATGTATAAAGTGTGTATTTGATTCCATACAATAATTTTGCATATTTTGAAGTAATTCCTGTGTAATAGGTTAATTTCCTTGCTTTTTTTCCAAAATGTCACTAAGTCCATGGACTTTGTGACATTTTGGAAAGAAACTTGGAGTTGGACCTTCTTCATGTCACTAATATGATAAGGTTCTTTCCAGTGCTGTATTTGCTGAGTTGATATATCTTGCCAATTTTTTTGAATAATTTTTCTTGATCACTTGATGCTCTTGGTAATCCCCATGTATGTATTCTGACTTTCACTGTTCTCTCCCTTGAAACGCGCTGATCTCGAAGTAAAAATGGTAGTTAGGCTTCATTCTGTAGACAGACAGAAAAAGATGCTCCTGCTGCATGCGCAAAGGACTAAGGTTGGATGGAAAGGAACAGCAATGGACTTAGATACATTTGGAAAAAAGCGTGATATTGTGATATTATTTTGTAGTGACTAGGAGAGTTTGGAGTAGTTAGTATGCTAGGAATGAAGGTCTATGTATAAGGTTCAATATCAGCTGATATCTCAATTTCTACAAAATGGGCTTAGGCCCGTTTGGAATCGAGCTCTTCATTTACTGGATAAAATTAAACTGCTGATTATAAATCTAGCCCTGCTTGCAGTAAATATTCATGAAAAAAAAATCCTCATAATATTACTGAAAACGGAATGAAATAAAAATCTCATTGCAAGTAAGTAGTTACCTATATAGCTTTCAAAGTGTTTCATCAATTTACCAGGACATGAATCGACTATTTTTCTCCGCCATTTCAATTAATTAAGTTACTGTAATTGAAAAATTAATCAATATTAAATCAAACATTTCAATAAATTACTTAAGAATTTCAGTCATTCTATCAATTTGATGGCCATATAAGGAGAAGTGAATATATATGATAACTTTGTTTCCATATTGAAATCATTATTTTTGAAATGTAATGTTATTTATTTACTTGCTTAGATCTTTCTAATTTTTCAATTCAACAATATCTGGATAAATAAGGAAGATATAATTTATCTAGGAATTAGTCCACCATCATTCAATTTTATTTGATGAAGTAGGCTAAGTTTTGTAGCTTGATGAAAAATAATAATGGAACCTGGATTGAAAAACTAAATCTCAATAATTATCA
>NC_052519.1:9426123-9459222 GCF_014356525.2 Nilaparvata lugens | reverse complement strand
GTCATATTTTTTTTTTTTTTTCCTGCATCACTTGGTCGCCGCTTCAGTGTTCATCTGTTTAACTGTAACAGCTTTTGTTGTGACTTGTGTTGGATCCCGTTTTAATAACTACTATTTATCAATTGCTGTTGTTAATTGCTATTTACCAATTTAGTTGTAAATTTTCTTTTTTACAAAAATACTACTTTGACTATATTATTATTATTTTAAAAATATTTTGACTGTTTTTAATTTTATTGTATATTGACGTTTGTTACAACACTTTGTGTTATATGACAATAAAGGATTATTGATTGATTGATTGATTATTAAAATTAAATTAGGTCTATAACAATCCTCGGTGAATCAAGAATAACTTAAATATGCAAAATTAAGTTGATCAGTTGAGTAGTTGAGACGTGATGATACGTCATTCGTCAATTTCCTATCCCATACGTGTATAAGCCAATTCTTTCCTTTATTATATTATAGATAATGGTTTCTTGGCCCATTCCGAAGTGCGATGTATTAATACGCTATTTTGTTGTTTTAAACAAAGATATGCCCTCAATTATATAGTGTATTCACAATATTATCTGGTGATAAATTCAAGTCAAGTAGAAATGTTGATACACAAGTATACACGATCTTTATTGATTGATACAATAACAAATTTCTGCATTTCTGTTCTCATACCGATTGAGTGCCTCTGGGTCAAATTTTGCTCTCTCTACAGCAGTCTTGTTCATTGGGTGAATCCCTATAAGTACATCATAAAAATGATAGGAAGGGAAAAAGTAAGGTGACCTTGTGCTATTCCTCTCCCAAATTTAGGTAAGGTTACACATAGTCCGAAATAGGTTAAGTCTTGTAGTTGTTCACTTCACAAAACTTATCTTTCGAATACTGTATTCAATTGTTATTGTACCCGATTTAAAATTTATTAATTTATTTCATTGACTGTTTATTTTATTTAGTTAAATTACTTTAATGTAAATTTTTTCTGTTATAGGAGAAGCTAGATTGCAAAATACTAGAAATAGAGGAACTGGAAAGTAAGTTGAAAGATTTGCAAAAGTCGAATAAGGATTTGGAAACTGAGAAAGGAGCGAGTGAATCAGCCAGTGATAAGCTGAAGAAACTTGAGGAGAGAGTTGGTGAATTGAATATTATTGGTAAGTAACTCTCATTTGAAAATGGAAGATATATTAGAGCTCCTTGTGTATCTTTTATGCAACAGGATCTTTTTATCCTTTATTTTAACTTTTATTTTATCTTTTGGACTAGCCGTCAGGCTCGCTTCGCTCGCCATATCCGTCTAGCCAGGGGGCGGAGCCCCCTGGACCCCCGACTGGATCGTTCAAAAATGAGATCAGCGGGCTCGCTTCGCTCGCCTGCATGTAGACCTCAGCGGAACCTTTGTACCGAATTCTGGACCCCCGACTGGATTGTCCAAAAATGAGATCAGCGGGCTCGCTTCGCTCGCCTGCATGTAGACCTCAACGGAACCTCTGTACCGAATTCGAACGTATTATGTCAATTTGATCTCGAAAAACACCTCGGCGTATCTTTGGCGAACAAAATTCTTCCACCTCAGTTAAACCTGTGTACTGATTTTTTTTAAATAAAAAAAATTTTTTATATTTTTTTTCCATCAATTATTGAAAAAGGTGAGGAAACGCAGAAAAGCTGAGAAAACGCTAATTTTGGCAAATTGGATAAATTGGTATTCAGGAGGTCCTGGATAAATGCATTCAATCTTCAACTTGGTGCCAACCTAACAAAGTCAACTCAACTTAATGCCAACCTGACAAAATTTTAATTTAGTTACCAGAACAACTGTTTCGAAGAGGTACTCTCTCTAGATTATAGTTCTATATCAACATAAATGGTATGAACATTTCAATTATAATTTTAGGATATTGGAATAAGAAGAATATACATGCTAAAAGAACTTTGAAACCTTAAAAACCACCCTTAGAGTTAAAATATCGCCAAAAGATTTCTTAGTGCGCCTCTAAAGGGCCAACTGAACATACCTACCAAATTTGAACGTTTTTGGTCCGGTAGATTTTTAGTTCTGCGAGTGAGTGAGTCAGTCAATCAGTGAGTGAGTGCCATTTCGCTTTTATATATATATAGAAGAAGATAGATGCAACAAGTTGGTTTTGAGAATATACAAAAGAGCATCTATTGCTTATGTACTGTATAGGACTTATTTTATCTGTGACTGTATGATCTTTAATTTTATTTTAAAAATAAAGTTTCAGTATTCATACTGTTGGTCAGTGAGTATTCCGCGCTACAGCTAAACTGTGCTGAATATAAACATGATTCATAATATTATAATTCATATTATAATAATTATGTATTGAAAGAAGAATGATCCTATAATATATAGTTCCTCTAGTATAAAATTTTGTTTTATTATTACAAGTCTCTGATATAGAATATCTACACATAAAATGAGAATATATGAAGAGCTATGCAAATGAATGCTCTTTCACAGTACCAGTGCCATTCAAGTTCTGGCTCTTAGTTTTCAACTGTAGAGAAACTGAACACATAAATAATTTCATTCTTATCTCAATCCCGTTCAACTTGCTGCAGGTTGTAATCACTTTTGGCAGCTGTTATTCTTTTGAATCAATGATGCCTTGAATCTTATCTCTGAATAACTTCTGAATCTTATTGATTATGATGATCCTTTGAATTATTCCTAATTTGTTTAGTGTTGTTCGTTTATTTTTTTCTAGCAAATCGATCTCATTCTAATGAGAAATTGTAGCCTATAAGTTTTCCTATATTTTCTATGAGTCTACTCTATGAGTCTTTCAGTCTTATACGGTCGGGCAAGAATTATATATATTTTTATCTCAATTCTTATTTTTCTTCTCAGTACTTTTTCTTTTATTTTTCCCCCTTCTCCCTTTCTCTTATTGCAAATAATTATGGATAGTGATTTTGATGAATATATTTATCCTCAATTGAGGACTTTAATTCTCACTTTAAAAATAATGAGAGTATAACTTTTTTCACATGAATATTAAAAGCATCAATAGAAATTTTGATGAATTTCTGTTATATCTGAATAATTTGGATACTAAACCGGATTTTATCATATTGTCTGAAGCATGGATCCAACCAGATGTGAATATTAATTTATATAGTATTGAAGGCTACACTACTTTATTCTCATGTAATGATAACAGATGTGGTGGTGTTGTCCTTTATCACAAGGAGGAATTTTTATGCTGCACAGTGACTAGTGAAATTAATGGAGCCGATTCCATTGTCATTGATTGCGTGTGTGGTGGTTCTTGTTTCACATTGGTAGGGATATATAGGTGGCATGGAGTTCCTGTCGATTGTTTCCTTACTGATTTCTGTGGTTTGTTGGAAGGCTTGCAGAGCTCTATTGTAGTATGTTTAGGTGATTTCAATATTAATGTCAATAAATCTGATCGAATTAGTGACCAATACTTTGAGATAATATCTTCATGTGGTTTTGAAAATGTAATTGATATTGACACACGTGTTACTGACACCACTTCAACATGTATTGATCACATACTGGTTAGAGGTCTAGCTCCATCTCTTGCACGCTCTGCTGTTATCGAGGTCTCTATAACTGATCACAGAGCTGTATGTATATCTATGCATGCTGATAGGTCTCGATCTGAGGTGGTTTCACAGGAATTTCAGGAAATTAATTATGAAGAACTTACTCGTTTACTCAGTGAAGAGGATTGGTCTACTGTGTACAGAGCTGGAAACGCTGATCAGGCTTACAATTGTTTTTGTAATATTTTAAATTTGTCCATTCAGTCAACTACATCCACTAAGCTTAGGCAAAATAACCATAGACAGAGATTGTTAAAACCTTGGATGAGCAGGGACTTTTGAAGCGATTGTATCAAGAGACAAGTTATACAAAAGATCTATGAATGAGCCTGACAATCGTAGGTTGAAGCTCGAATTTGTAACTTTGAGAAACAAAATAAAAAGTGGATCAAGAAATCGAAAGAAAGATACTACTATGGTCGATTCAGATGGTTAGAGGAAATTCCAAAAAACAGTGGAAATTGATTAATGAATTGATTGGAAGAGGTACAAAGAAAAGCAAATTCAATTTGATTACTGAAAATGGGATTGTTAGTGAGGATTCAAAAGTGGCTGATATGTTTAATGAATATTTTGTTCCCGCACCCAAGTCAGCTGTTCCTCCTCCTTTCCCTTCAATAGCTTACATGACTATCACAATTCTTTCAGAGAGCCACGTTGAGAGAGATCCTTTTTCCTGCATCCAATTTCTCCTTTTGAGATAGAGAAAGTGATTTCATCCTTGAAAAAATCCAAGGCCCCAGGAATTGATGGATATTCCTCTGTCCTAGTTAAATGGATGAGCTCTTTCATTAGTCCAGTGTTAGCTTTTATTTTCAACTTGAGCATTTCTGAGGGCGCTTTTCCTAGCAAACTCAAAATTGCAAAAGTGATTCCAATTCCCAAAAAAGGTACCGAAAATTGGTGGAGAACTATAGATCAATTTCACTTCTTTCTGTGTTTTCAATTATTTTTGAGAAGCTGATTAAAATTCGTCTATTGAACTTTATAAATTCATCCAATTTTTTCTCTAGTAGTCAATATGCTTTAGGGAGGGCTGGGAACTGAGTTGGCTCTGAGGAAATTTGTCTCAGAAATATGTTCAAATATCAATAATAAAGAGATTAGAAGAGTATCAGGTTTGTTTCTGGACATTCGAAAAGCCTTTGATACTGTGGACCATTCTACACTTGTCAGAAAGTTGGAGGCATCTGGAGTTCGTGGTCTGCCACTTGCTTGGTTCCGTTCATATCTTACTGGGCGTTCCCAGGCTGTAAGCATTGGCTTGAGTTCCAGCCCGCTTCTGATGATCGACTGTGGAGTTCCACAAGGCTCTGTGTTGGGACCAATTTTATTCTTGGTTTACATCAACGACCTGTATCTGGGCCCCTTCAGAGGAAGTTTTACAGTGTTTGCTGATGACACGGCACTTTCTTATGGTGCATGTTCTGATGAGGATTTGTATGATCAGATGTCAAACGACCTGCACTTGATTTCCATGTGGTTTGGGTACAATAATTTAAGCCTGAATCTTGATAAAACCATTTATTTGAATTTTGGAATAGCCTCTTCTTTCTTGCTAACCCAACCTTTGAAGTTCCATCATGTGGAATGTACCAGTCGTGACTGTGACTGTGGTATCATCAATCAGTCAAAAAGTGTAAAGTATCTTGGCATTACTGTTGATGACAATTTGATGTGGAAAGGACAGTTAGACGGTATGAAGAAGTACCTGCGTTGCTTACTGCATAGAATTTTCAGTTTGAAAAATATGTGTCCAACATTTGTTTTGAGAGATCTTTACTTTGCTCTTGCTCAATCTCGCCTTTCTTATGGGCTGGTCTGTTGGGGAAGTACTTATATAACTCACTTAAGGCCAGTAATGTCTCTGCAGAAGTCTCTAGTTAGAGCAATTGCTAATCAAGAGAATTTTGATTTTCTATCGTCATGCCAGGTTATGAAAATCATGCCTCTGAGGCACCTGTACGTCTTCAAGGTCCTGTCTGAATTCTATTGGTCTAGTGGAAATCAAGGGGCAACTTTGGGACATGAAACTGGAATAATGAGAACAAGGTTCACTGATAGGTTCCCAATCCCTAGACCCAATAGCACTTTCTTTCAAAAATCTTTTTGTTTTTTGCAAGGCAGGTTTTTCAATCATGTGTCACAGGATATAGTTTATGCTAATTATCCTCTTCCTGTTTTTAAGAGAAAAATAAAAAAGGTAATTTTGCTCTCAATATCGATGTCATTGAAAGCTGGTATCATATTCAGAGATAAGATTATTCATTTATGTGAAAAACCTTGATAAAATGTTTTAAAATTAGCATGTAAGTCATATTGAGTTATCATGCCTTTTAGTATGTATTCAGTGAGGTTCCCTGCTAATGTTCTACTGTGTAGAAATTCAATAGGTCTAATCATTTTGAATATCCACAAATTTTTCAATTTTAATTGCGTAGCTCCATCTCATTTTATTCTTTTTTGTAGCCTATACAGTATATTTACAAAATGTTTCATCTTAGCCTAGTATAATTAGTTATGCTCTCGTTTCATATATTATTTGCTTCTATATTCTTTTTATTTTTGTCAATATTCTAATATTCATTATATTGTTGTTGATATGATACTCCTGTGCGCGGACGGAAAATTTATTTTCTTTGCGCTCAGTAAATTTGCCATAATTATTATGATTTAGTTTTAAACTTTTATTGTATTATTGTTTTATTTACAATCAATATTGTGTTTCCAAAAGTATGTCTGTATTTGTTTTTATGGCAAATAAAGTCTATTCTATTCTATTATGGAAAGATACATTAAAGCTCCTTGTGTATCTTTTCGGATACAACACTCTGCTTTTGAGAATATACAAAAGATCATCAGTTGCTTATGGAAAGATACATTGAAGCTCCTTGTGTATCTTTTAGGATGCAACTCGTTGCTTTTGAGAAGATACAAAAGAGTATCTGTTGCTTGTGGAAAGATACATTAAAGCTCCTTGTGTATCTTTTTGAAGGCAACACCTTGCTTTTGAGAAGACACTGAAGAGCATCTGTTGCTTATGGAAAGATACATTGAAGCTCCTTGTGTATCTTTTCGGATGCAACATGTTGCTTTTGAGAAGATACAATAGAACATCTGTTGCTTATGGAAAGATACATTGAAGCTCCTTGTGTATCTTTTCGGATGCTAATATTTCCTATTCTGTGATGGCTATCTTCATATCAGATAGGTATCTTTTGTAGGAATAATGGTTGAATCCTCAACTATTGGTTGTGATCGTATCTGGTATAGTTTCCTCTTACACGAATTAGTTGAGCAATTTTACTATGAGCAAAAGGTGAAAAGCTGTTCCAGACTAGACTCACCTTTTTTGAAGCATTTGCTTTTAAAGTTGTGCAAATGCTCTAGTTTATTCATTCAATTTTGAGCATAAGCTTTTACTTTTGACCAAATGCTCTAACCATTTTTTTGATGAGCATGAGCAAAAGGTTTTGCTCACGTTTATTCTTAGAAAATGAAGCATAAATGCTCTATATTTTAGAAGTATAAGCAAATGCTCAACTTTATTCATATGGCCCATTGTCTCGTGTACCAGCTGTTATCAATATTCAGCTATATCTTGTATCCTTTCTTTATCTTCTCCATATACAATTATATCTTCTGTCCTTTAGAACGGGACTTGATGAGCGAGATAGAACGCCTAACGGAGATTAACAGACGTCAACACGATCGCATCCAACATTTGGAGAATCGACTCTCGGAAACTGAGAAAAAGTTGGCTGAAAACGAGGCAGAAAACAACGGTAAAAATAAGCAAAACTCCAGGTTGAAATGTGGGGAAAACATGCCTGATACCTCACAGCATGCTAGAAACAGTTTTAACTCCACTGGAAAGTCCTCTAATAACTATGACAGTTCGTTTGAGATTGATCGTAGAAGTAACTCGCATGAAACTAGCAAGCTAAATGTTTCTTCAAATGATAAGAGCCCAGGTATTATTCACTTAAAACTTCTTTCTCTTTCTAATATATTCTCTCTTCCTCTCCACTTGATTGTAGTATTACTGTATAATAATCATTTCAAACAAATGTTGTATAAATTAGAATTGCAACCGTTTTGGGCTCCTTAAGCCTGCGGTACTTCTCTGGTAGTTGTGTTATGTTAAAGCTGTGCAAAGGCTAAAAATAAACTTTCTACTCGTGATATTTTTCAAAGTTTTTCAATCAGCTATCAAAATGAAAAAGTTTTCTCAGGAAAACATTTTTTATCATTACTTTTTGAGATATGAGCGCCTAAAGTTTAAATTTTTTGGGACAGAACATTTCAAATTCGCTAAGAGATAAATCCATGAGATTTACTGGATAAATTATTCATAGTATTGTTGATCTATTAAAACAAAAATTTTCTGAAAATATCAATTTTTAAGATAGTTATTAAATTTACTAAAAATAACCAAAAGTAACTTTTAGTTGAGTTATTTTTGGTAAATTGAATAACTTTTTCAAAAATTGATATTTTCAGAAAGTTGTTGTTTTTCTAGATCAACAATACCATGAAGAATCCATCCTCAATCTCGTGGATTTATATCTTACCGAATTTGAAATGTTCTGTCCCAAAAATTTAAACTTTAGGCGCTCATATCTCGAAAGTAATGATCGAAAAAAAAGTTTTCCTGAGAAAACTTTTTCATTTTGATATATTGATGATATACAAATCGAAAAATTTGGAAAAATATCACGATTACAATAGTTATTTGTGCAACTAGTGCGCAAAGTGACAGTTTGCTGCACCGAAAGAAACGTTTGAACATGGACCTCACTATACCACAGTCTGTGATCTGTGTTACCAACTTAATTTTGATTTTGCTGCACTGATGCTCCATATAAGCTACTATTTTGCGTTGTCATGTTGCAAATCTGGAGTGCGGAAAAAAATTTTCCCGCACTAGAGCGGAAAAGTGATTCTTTGCGTTCTGTAATCAGTGCAGCAATGGCCACTTTCCAAGGTAACTCTATAGGAAAAGTTTATTTTTAGCCTTTGCACAGCCTTAAATGATTGAATAAATAAAGAATATCCAATGGATAGTACTCTATAAATAGAACTAAGGACTTCTGCTACTGCATATATTTATTTATTTATTGGATAGAGTGAACAATACCGTAATCGGAAAAGAAAGAACAGGCTATTGCCCAAAACTTCTTCAATTTCCTAATTTTGTCTTAAATTGTCCAAATACTATGTAGGTTATTTCCATTTCAGTTTATACACTAAATCATTAATCATATATCAACTAAATAACTAAATAGCAGAGAAGGAAATTAGTTTTAATTGGATATTTGAAATGATTATCATACAGTAATAATATTTCAGCATTTAACTGCAATTTCTAATGAATCTTCCATCTATTATTGTAGTATATTCAATCTTAAAATATAAGGATATTTGATTTTGATGTTTTTATGGTAGTTTGTTTGAAAATAATTGTACTAACTTGCCAAAACAGTCTGATAAGAGTTCAGGTATTTTTTACTGAATCTCTTTTCTTTCTAATCTATTTTCTTTTTCTCTTCTTGAAGCGCATTTATCTCTTGCTTTAATCTTGGAGATTGGAATATACCACTATTTCTTATTCACTAAATCTCTGTTTCTTTTTAATATATTTTCTTTTTCGCTTCAATCTTAAAGCGCATTTATCTATTTTCTCTCTCGCTTCAATCTCGGAGATTGAAATATAACATTTTGTATACTATAGCTCGTTCCATGGTAGCTTGTTTGAAAATCTTTGTTCTAAAGCTATTTTCAGTTCTTGTTTTTCTATTTATATTTTGAATTGGTTTGTACTCCAAACTGTATTTTTTGTGTTTTTTGTGAGAAGTTAATTTTTCTATTCCATTCTATCCCATCTCAATACTTTTCTATGTAAAATTTTGATTAATAGGCTAATGATGATGAACAACTAATTAATTTTGATGAACAACTATGATGAATAATTTTCTATGAACAACTAAATCATGTTAACTATAGGCTTATGTCAGTTACTGTAGTCCTGTAGTACTAAGAATGCTGTCCTGTGGTATTATCATAGAGAAACAATAGCATAAGTAGATATACCATGGTATAGGACGTTTATGTCGCAACTTTTACTGTTATCTCAAGCCGATAGTTCATGTAATTCTTTTCAGTGAAGCTGTGTGACACTGGTAGTCTCTCATATTGTGCCGTTCTTACACTCTTATCTCATCACAACAAAACAGTAAAATTCGACAATAATCAACAGTAATTGGCTTGAGATAACAGTAAAAGTTGCGACATATACCATGGGATATCTACTTACGCTATTGTTTCTCTATTTATATATTATTTATTATGGCATTATGTAGTATCTGTACGTGTTATGTAGTTATATGTACGAGTATATGTATGTGTTATCAGGTAATTTGTAGTATTATTCTTCTTTATTTATTGTCTTGTAGTATTATTTATGTACATGAAGTTCACGTTATAACGGCAGTGGAGAAAGATAGGAGAACAGCGCTGCTGATTCTCTGCCTTGTCACCATCTTCTATAGAGGATAGCTTATACTGGTATATCTGATGTAATATCAACTGTTCATTCTTGTTAAAAATAATCAATTTATATTCTATTCGTAAAGAAAATTTATTTTTAATTATTGAATAATAAATTCCCATGATTGAGATTGAATATGTTGTTAATTGATTATATTTCTAAATTGTTAAAAAACGATAAGGCAACTTTGTGAAGCTCAAGGTCCATAAATACAGATCATGACACAATCCCATGATGCATTGCAAAATCGCAAAATCGCCATTTTATGGGGTTCTAGTTCACCTATTTTCAAATGTATTAGCTTTTATCATAATAGATTGAACAACATGATGTGTTATATTGTTCAAGGGAAATTGCTTAGTTTTGAATTGTAAAATAAATTCTTCAGAATAATAATATTTATATTCCAACTAGGAACTGAATTGTTGATTTTCAGATTTAATTGATCGGGAACTTGAAACTCTTTTTGAAGTTGGCCTCGCATATTTCTATCTTGTCCCAATGCCTTATGAATCATAATCCTTGAGATACAAGAATAAGAACAATTTTTAGTAATAAATAAATGAAGCATTTCTTAGTGAAATTTCATTATTAAAAATTTAAAACCTGAATTTACATATTATTTGAACTAGAATATTGTTTTAAAATGCATAATTTTGTTACGAACTAATTGAATCAAATTTGATTTCCAAATGTACCGCCATAAAGACCCCATAAAATGGCCGCTTCATAAGGAACACGAGTGTCATGACCTGTATTTATAGACCTTGGCGAAGATAGAAAAGGTTAGCGCTATCTGCTTTGTCGAATGATAGACAGGATAGCAACACCAATGTTAATCAATACTGCCATTATAACGTGGACCTCACTAAGTAGTAAACGTAATACGGATATGGATGTAGTAGTTCTTCTAAAATGTCTATCCTTCTTCAATTGTTTATTGGTCAGTAGCTTAATGTAGCGCAAAATTTAAAAAAGTAGTTGTTGTTTATGTATGTATATTTATTTATATATACATTTATAGATACAATATATTATTTATTTATTCATTAGGTTGTCAAAAACAATACAATGATTGTATAAGAAAAAACAGGCTGGCTATTGCCCAAAACTTATCCAATTCCCTAATTTAATTCTCAACTATGAATGATTGCATTCTAATGATACTGTATCAATTTAATGATACTGTATCATTCCATTGGGCTATTGCCCAAAACTTCTCCAATTTCCTAATTTAGTTCTCAACTATGAATGATTGCATTCTAATGATACTGTATCAATTTAATGATACTGTATCATTCCATTGGGCTATTGCCCAAAACTTCTCCATTTCCTAATTTAGTTCTCAACTATGAATGATTGCATTCTAATGATACTGTATCAATTTAATGATACTGTATCATTCCATTGGGCTATTGCCCAAAACTTCTCCAATTTCCTAATTAGTTCTCAACTATGAATGATTGCATTCTAATGATACTGTATCAATTTAATGATACTGTATCATTCCATTGGGCTATTGCCAAAACTTCTCCAATTTCCTAATTTAGTTCTCAACTATGAATGATTGCATTCTAATGATACTGTATCAATTTAATGATACTGTATCATTCCATTGGGCTATTGCCCAAAACTTCTCCAATTTCCTAATTTAGTTCTCAACTATGAATGATTGCATTCTAATGATACTGTATCAATTTAATGATACTGTATCATTCCATTGGGCTATTGCCCAAAACTTCTCCAATTTGCCCAAAACTTCTCCAATTCCTAATTTAGTTCTCAACTATGAATGATTGCATTCTAATGATACTGTATCAATTAATGATACTGTATCATTCCATTGGGCTATTGCCCAAAACTCTCCAATTTCCTAATTTAGTTCTCAACTATGAATGATTGCATTCTAATGATACTGTATCAATTTAATGATACTGTATCATTCATTGGGCTATTGCCCAAAACTCTCCAATTTCCTAATTTAGTTCTCAACTATGAATGATTGCATTCTAAAGATACTGTATCAATTTAATGATACTGTTTCATTCCATTGGGCTATGCCCAAAACTTCTCCAATTTCCTAATTTAGTCTCAACTATGAATGATTGCATTCTAATGATACTGTATCAATTTAATGATACTGTATCATTCCATTGGGCTATTGCCCAAAACTTCTCCAATTCCTAATTTAGTTCTCAACTATGAATGATTGTATTCTAATGATACTGTATCAATTTAATGATACTGTATCATTCCATTGGGCTATTGCCCAAAACTTCTCCAATTTCCTAATTTAGTTCTCAACTATGAATGATTGCATTCTAATGATACTGTATCAATTTAATGATACTGTTTCATTCCATTGGGCTATTGCCCAAAACTTCTCCAATTTCCTAATTTAGTTCTCAACTATGAATGATTGCATTCTAATGATACTGTATCAATTTAATGATACTGTATCATTCCATGGGCTATTGCCAAAACTTCTCCAATTTCCTAATTTAGTTCTCAACTATGAATGATTGCATTCTAATGATACTGTATCAATTTAATGATACTGTATCATTCCATTGGGCTATTGCCCAAAACTTCTCCAATTTCTAATTTAGTTCTCAACTATGAATGATTGCATTCTAATGATACTGTATCAATTTAATGATACTGTATCATTCCATTGGGCTATTGCCCAAAACTTCTCCAATTTCCTAATTTAGTTCTCAACTATGAATGATTGCATTTTAATGATACTGTATACATTTAATGATACTGTATCATTCCAGCCCCCAACTGTTCCTTTCCCAAATTTGTATGTTTTGTAAATTGCTATGGACGCGTCTTAAGACACTGTGCCCCATGTTCAGTGTACAGGGTACTCTATTCTAAAGTTCCCATAAGCTTGAAATAGAAATAAAATTGAAAGAAATGAAATTACAATTTTAAACCTCCGCCCGACGTTCAAGTCTCATACAATTACTTTATAGATAAGCCTTGAAGATTAATTCCTCCAGCTCGATTGCACAAACTCCAGTTATAATTACTTTATGGACAAGACATGTAGATTAATTCCTTTGGGTTGATTGCACAAACGCCAGTTATAATATTACTCTATGGACAAGCCAAGTAGATAAAACTTTATAACTCTTTGCCTGAATTATCAAAAGAATGAGCTTTAATAGTTACTGTAAATAATTCCATCGGCTCGGTTGCACAAACGCCAGTTATAATTACTTTATGGACAAGCCTTGTAGATTCATTCCTTCGGCTCGGTTGCACAAACGCCAGTTAAATTCTAATCATAATTAAATGCAACGAAACCCAATCAGAGAAGCTTTCTTTTCAAACAATTTTTGGTTCTTGTGACATTTAATCATGGTTAAAATTCAACAGGCTTTTGTGCTACCGGGACTTTATCTTTGAAGATAATTTCAATTTGAATTTAGCTGTGGATCAGTTCAGACGATAAGTTAAGTTGTAATCAACTTGAAATATTTATTATTTATTCATGAAATATTTTTAATTCTATAATTCAAATATAAACGCAACTAATTTGTATTTTTCATATTATGAACTATGTACAAATTAATTAAAATAAATAAATTAGTTGAAATTATGATAGAATTTTCTTTTGTATCCCAGTAAAGAAAATTCCCAAGACTGGTGCACCTGGTAACTCAAGTTTGAGAAAACAAAATGCTACCAGAAAAGAGACAAACAATACTAATGAGAAAGATAGAACATTTGTGAAAGAGAAGAATAAATTTACTTCATCAACAGTTTATCCCCGATACATTCGTGTATTGAAGATACTGAGACTGATTTCAATGATACTTTGAGAGGGGTTAAAAGTCGTCCAGTTGAAAAAGAAGTGGTAGGAAAGAATGTATTGTTCTTTTAGCTGCATAAAGAATGAGCTTTAATAGTTACTGTAAATAATTCCATCGGCTCGGTTGCACAAACGCCAGTTATAATTACTTTATGGACAAGCCTTGTAGATTCATTCCTTCGGCTCGGTTGCACAAACGCCAGTTAAATTCTAATCATAATTAAATGCAACGAAACCCAATCAGAGAAGCTTTCTTTTCAAACAATTTTTGGTTCTTGTGACATTTAATCATGGTTAAAATTCAACAGGCTTTTGTGCTACCGGGACTTTATCTTTGAAGATAATTTCAATTTGAATTCAGCTGTGGATCAGTTCAGACGATAAGTTAAGTTGTAATCAACTTGAAATATTTATTATTTATTCATGAAATATTTTTAATTCTATAATTCAAATATAAACGCAACTAATTTGTATTTTTCATATTATGAACTATGTACAAATTAATTAAAATAAATAAATTAGTTGAAATTATGATAGAATTTTCTTTTGTATCCCAGTAAAGAAAATTCCCAAGACTGGTGCACCTGGTAACTCAAGTTTGAGAAAACAAAATGCTACCAGAAAAGAGACAAACAATACTAATGAGAAAGATAGAACATTTGTGAAAGAGAAGAATAAATTTACTTCATCAACAGTTTATCCCCCGATACATTCGTGTATTGAAGATACTGAGACTGATTTCAATGATACTTTGAGAGGGGTTAAAAGTCGTCCAGTTGAAAAAGAAGTGGTAGGAAAGAATGTATTGTTCTTTTAGCTGCATAAAGTATGATTTTTAGGTAGTCATATATTCTTTATTGATTCATGAATCAATAGGACGTTTCATCAAAATGATAGGGAGAGAAAAAATAAGGTACCTAACCTTGTGCTATTCCTCTCCCAAATTTAGATAAGGTTGCACATAGTCCGAAATATAAACTGTTATAATCTAATAGATTTTTTTAAAATTAACAAATATAGGAAATGATAACGGTTCAGGAAACTATTCAGGAAATAGGGAGAGAAAAAATAAGGTACCTAACCTTGTGCTATTCCTCTCCCAAATTTAGATAAGGTTGCACATAGTCCGAAATAGAAACTGTTATAATCTGATAGAATTTTTTAAAAATTAACAAATATAGGAAATGATAACGGTTCAGGAAACTATTCAGGAAATAATTTTGAAGGAAATTTGAACCTTTCTTACTATTATCAGTTAGATCAAAAAAATTAGGTGCCTAACTGGGAGAAACTCATATCCAATTAAAATGAATTTAGCTCTCTGAAATCACATGTAGAATATTAAAATTATCATCGAAATAGATAAATAATAAATTATCGATAAATAATAATGGTTGGTCGGATGGGCACGTTAAACTGTCGGTCCCGGCTGAAGTATGACAATCGTAAGGCCCATTGACAGCTTAAATTATATATTCAGGCGGTGGGACCTTCCCGCAAGGGACTCCCCACCAACAAAAGCCATACGAATTTACTTTTGAATGGTTGGGGGGGGGGGGGTGGATTTAGACTACAAGGGTATTATATGAAGACTTGTAGAATGAATTGAACGGTGTTTATGATTATAAATGATAATAAGTTTGTATATTAAAAATATATAAATAAAATATTTGAGGATTATAAAATAATATCGAGTGACCTAGCTGGCTCAGGTCTGGTGTCAGAGTTTTCAGGTCGCAACTGATCAATTTCAGGGCCTCTGACATGACCTGACAACTACTTATCAGGCAGCCGGGACTGACGGCGTAACGAGTCCATCCATTTTAGGATTAAATTAAGTGTAAAGCACATTCTGCACACGGGGACAATAGTAGCTTTCTCTAAGCGTCCACTTGTTGTTAAGAGTAGTAAAAAAAGGAGGAGTCTGGTGCACAAGTGCACCAGACTCCTCCTTCACCTCAAGGTCATCCAGGTCAACCACCCTAACCTCAAGGTCATCCAGGTCAACCACCCTAACCTCAAGGTCATCTAGGTCAACCACACCCACCTCAAGGTCATCTAGGTCAACCACACCTACCTCAAGGTCATCCAGGTCAACCACACCCACCTCAAGGTCATCTAGGTCAACCACACCCACCTCAAGGTCATCAAGGTCAACCACCTTAACCTTAGGTCATCCAGGTCAACCACCCTAACCTCAAGGTCATCCAGGTCAACCACTCTAACCCCAAGGTCACAAAAAAAAATAAAAAAAAAAAAAAAAAAAATTAAAAAAAAAAAAAATTAAAAAAAAATAAAGAAAAAAAGAATAAAAAATAAAAAGAAAAAAAAATTAAAAAAAAATAAAAAAAAAAAAAATAAAAAAAAAAAATAAAAAAAAAAAGAAAAAAAAAAAATAAAAACACTGTAAATGGGTAGAATTATTGAGAGGAGGTGAATTAATTTAATTTTTTTTATTTCTCATGATACGCCAATCTAAAATCATTGAACTTTGGACTCGATGGCATGATCAGACTGAATTTTCTAATGTTCATTTTTTTTTCTAGACGTAAGGGTATTTCAATTTTCTCTAGTGTGAGAAATAGATTATTGCGTTTTAGAATATAAGAATTGTGCACAGTACAGCGTATTCTTCTGCCTCGTGGAGAAAAAACTGCAATCTGGTGACAGTTTTCCACGAGGAACTATCTCTTTCTCCATCCAATTTTGAGCTCTCACTCTTTCTCTGCCGTGAGAAAAAGGTGAGTTTCCCAAGCGTTTTAGGCTAGGGTAATGTCCATGGACAGCCCTCGAGTCAGTCAGCGATGGACTCCTGAGCGAACGGTTACTCTCGAACGCGAGACACACTGCGGTGAAATAAGTTTTAATTGTTATATTTTGTTAAATTTATTTTGTGATTCGAACGATAAAAATCAAGTTCAATTGATTCGTTATATTTGTTGTAATTATTCGCGTGCTACGAGCGATAACTTTGTCTTTAGTGTTTAGTTGATGTCGAATTAATTCGTTGTACTCGTTGTGTTATGTTGAACAATTCGTGAGATATGAACGATAGAATCTTTCTTTGTGTTTCGTTATAATATTGTTGAAATTATTCGAGTGATACGGACAATAAGGATTGGTTCCAGTTTTTCGTTATAGGCTAATTTGTTGAACTTATTCCTGAAGTATGAACGATAAAGTTCGCCTGTAGTTTTGTGATATATTTTGTGGAACTTATTCGTGTGATTATTTTCCGTGAGAAAAATAAATTAATTCGCGGGAACAACGTATTTGTGTGACTCTAACCTGAATCCAGAAGCCAAGATGCGGTTTCCGATCCTAATGAAAGTGACCCTTGGAATTATTATCACGGGTGAGTGAATCTATTCTGGCCACTATAATTGATTAATATTTGACCGAACCTTCCCTTTGAAATTGTCGAGAATTATTTTTATCTTAGTCTATTTGGCGGCTGGAGTAAGAGATAGGTTGTACTGTGCTATTATTATTTAATATTATTTAATTGACCAAGTTGATAATTACTCTGAATGTTATTTAATTGAAATGTTAGTGTTTTATTAGAATTTGATTTGGACGAGAGTGGCGAAGGGTTTTTATATTCCAACGTTACAGCTAATTGGATACTCTCGCCTACTATTGAGGAACACTTATAATAAATTTGTCCATTTTATTCAATTGTACCATTAACGAGAAGGCAGTTATAATTTTGTTAACAATTATCCTGACGACAGTTGCATATTTTTATGATGTAGAGAGTATTTAAATGTGTGTACCTATGTTACTTTTTAAGCCGATGTCTAAGGCATTAATTTGGTGTAGTATTAAAATTCGAATTTAATGTGAGTTGAGAAGAATTTTATGTTTCAACGTTAACAACTAATTGGACATTCTTGCGAACTAGTGAGGGATACATAATATTGATCTATTCAATTTATTTCGTAAATTAAATCTATTTCATTTCAACAGTCGTTGTTCTCCAGTCGCCTTGTTCTCACTTAGTTAAGGCATGTTAAATAGATAAGAGGGAGAGTCGAACAGTTCTGCTGTGGTCTGCGTCTCCTGGAGGAGTTTGTGCCTCTTTCCCATTGGGGTTGAGATTTCAACCCACTTGAACTCAGAGGGCCTCTTCCAGGGTCGTATAGGCAGGACTGGGCCGACCTCCTAACTAGGTTTAAGTTTATGTCCGAACTGGTTGGGCCCACTACCAGATCTACCCGCCAGTTCGGTTACATTATTTGGTGGCCCCAGCGGTGGGATTAGGCTGCAAAAATGCCTAATGGTCATAGATTATTATCATACAATGTCGCCGAATTCATTGTAGAGCTTGTATCAATCATAGTTGACCTTATGCCAAGTTTCAACCATTACGCACACAATGTGTTCTCAATGCTTATTGAAATGATCGATGCACTGTTAGGAATTTTTGACTATTTGATTGATTGATTGATTTAGGAGAATTAATTTGAGTTAATTAACTCTGATTCAATTCAAGTGACCCTTCAAATTCACCCTTTAATTCGGAGTAGATAGATATAGAGAATAGTTACCTCCTATCCACAATCATGTCAGATGCGGAAGATAAGAACGAGACGACCACGGAGAGGGAGGAGCTAGCAAGATTAAGACAACAGAACAGGGAATTGACAGAACAAATCAACCGGGAAGCTGCCGGAAATCAGGCTTCCGGAAGTAGCAGTAACACTAGGCAGGTGGCGAAGCAAAAAGATTTAGGATTACAATCACTCATTAAAAATTTCTCAGGTGAATCAAGCACCCAAAATGTACGAGAGTTTCTACGAAACATCGACCTTGTAGCTCAAACGGGAAGTTGGGACGATCAAGACAAAAAATTGATTTGTCGTTTGAAATTGACGGGAGCGGCTGCATCGTGTATTGAAGCCCACCCAGAGCTTACACTCGAATCAGCAACTTTTGAAGATTTTAGGAAGCTACTTCTCCAAAGATTTGAAAGATCCATCGACCCCGAACGCTGGCTGTTATCACTGAGTACGGTACAGAAAAATGTAGGAGAGAGCGCACGTGCATTTGCTGATAGATGCCGAGAAATGGGATTGAAGGCGATGCCAGCTCCTAGCAACCGACAAGAGGCTGAGTGGACGCGTGCCCAGCTGCAACGCACTCTCCTGGCTGCCTTCGTACGAGGAATCCAGGGCCCAGCAGCGACCACTCTACAAGTATTCCCACCCAAGGACTTGGAGGAGGCGATCGGAATAGCAGAGCGAACGGCAGAGGCACAACTCTCAATTAACTCCAGTAATAATATTTTCCCAATAGTAACTGAAAATATGAATAATGACGTCAATGTCAATTTAATACAAGGTCGAAAAGTTGAACGTAGAGACGAGTCTACTCCGAAACGAGGCAACCAGAAAGACACCTGCTACGAGTGCGGAGGGTTCGGTCATTATGGGAGAGAGTGCGCCACAAGGAGGTAGAGAACGAATCCGAGTGAGCCGAACCGAACATCGAGAGGTGGACGTCGAGACGGAGGACAAGCAAGGCCGAAATTTTGTTTTTCGTGCGGGGCGCCCGATCACCTCTCATTCAACTGCCGGACTCGTGGACAGGGAGCAAAAAATGACAATATCCGAAATCACCCAAATGGGAACGGCCAGGTATCAGAGGTCCAGATGCCGGCCAGACCCAAAATGGACCAGTAGATTGGATACCTTGTATTGCAGCAGGCAAGACGAACAACATCTACGTCAGACTACGAATAGAGGGAGAGACGAGAACCCTGCTAGTGGACACCGGAGCCGAGATATCCATCCTGAAGTATCCTATAGAAGGCGTGGATTTATCGAAAAACCACTCAAGATCACGGGGAGTGACCGGCACTACACTGGGGGTATTCGGCACACAATATTTAAATTGTCAGATAGCACACTTGAATTTTGTTCACCCTTTCTCTATAGCCGAAATCGCAATACAAGCTGACGGCATTTTAGGAGCTGATTTCCTAGACAGAGTTGAAGCAGTGATAGACGTGAAAAGAAAACGAATAACGTGTTGTGGAGTCGCACCAGAAGAAGATGAGTATAATGAAATAGGCGATAAGCGACAAGGATCGCCAGTCAGCGCAGTGCATATCGTGGAACGAAGTGGAATGGATAGAGAGAAGAAAGAGAGACCGATAGACAATGATAACAGTGACCAGGGAGTGGAGCGTACAAATGACGGAGCACAAGGAGATAGAATTGATAGCGAGAAACAAAATACCGCACAAAGCAGAGAGGCCGACAAGAAGAAGAAGGAGGAGAACAAGAATCGAACGAGACGACTGGTGATGAAGGATGAGGAGGGTCAGCCTTGCGCGCGCATCCAGATTAACCAACAGCCGACATCAAATGTTCCGCAAGCTATGAAAATTTCCCACCCGCAGGGAAATTCCCAGTCACCACGGCAATGCGGCCGAGACGAAATTCCCTCTGTAGCCTGCATAGGGAGAGCTTCAAACTGTGACGTCACCGCGCGCGGTACAGTTTCAAAAAACCGTGCTTATGACGAATTCACTTATGAATTGAGGAATTCCAAATTCTTGATGATTCCACCACAGTCGGAGTCGTTGATCAAATTGTCAATTGATGGGGATTTACACGGTAATCCGATCTTAATTGAACCTCACCATCAGATACCGGGTTTGTATGTTAGCAGAGCTCTAGCCATACCTAAGAAAGGATGTGTAACCACTTCCATAGTTAACGTGACAGAGAACGCAATAAAATTACAGAAGAAGACAGTAATTGGAACCAGTGAATTATTGGATCATGAAAATATTGGACCATTTATAGCAACCATATCGCAGGATGAAAGTGATAGCCAAGAGATTCGTCAGAAGATAAAAGAAAAATAGCTCACCTTCCAGGAAGAGAGAGAGCAATCCTGGAGCCTGTTCTAATGAAATATTGGGCAGTGTTTGGGGAACCAGATACGGAGGGTTGTAATGTTCCTGTAGAACATAAGATTCCAACCACAGACGACAGACCCATCAGGAAAAGACCGTACAGAGTCCCCTTTCATTTAAGACCAGTAGTAGAGGAACACCTTTCGGATATGCTTAACAAGGGAGTAATCGTACCATCTATGAGTCCGTATAGTGCGCCAGTTGTTTTAGTCAAGAAAAAATCCACTGACGGAACAATAAAATATCGTTTTTGTACTGATTTTCGCGCCCTTAATGAAGTTACGAAAACAGATGCCTATCCGTTGCCTCTAATCAACGAAACTTTAGAACATCTGGGAAACTGCTGTTATTTCTCTACACTCGATTTGACTGCTGGATACCATCAGATTAAAATTGCTAAGGAAGATCAAGAAAAGACGGCGTTCACAACGGTAGGCGGGCATTTTGAATACCAACGTATGGCGTTCGGGCTATGTGGAGCACCAGCAACGTTTCAGAGACTAATGGACAATATTCTTGCCTCCGTAAAAGGTACTGGATGTTTCGTATATTTAGATGACGTAGTGATAGCCAGTAGTTCAATTCAAGAGCATGCCAAACAGATAGACCAAGTACTTGGAATTTTGGAGAATGTAAACTTGAAAGCCAATTTAGAAAAATGTCATTTTGGAAAGGAGGAAGTACAATATTTGGGACATGTAGTATCAGCAGAAGGAGTGAAACCTGACCTGTCGAAAATAGAAGCAGTAGCAAAATTACCAACTCCAAAAACCGTGAAAGAAGTAAGAGGATTTCTAGGTCTAGCTGGCTACTACAGGAGATTTGTACCAGATTTTGCGGAAATAGCACGACCAATGACTCAATTAACAAAGAAGGAAGTGAAATTCGATTGGGGAGTTATACAAGAACAGGCATTCAACAGCTTGAAACAGACCCTATGTTCAGACCGAGTTCTAGCCTTTCCTGATTTTACAAAACCATTCACAGTAGCAACCGATGCATCAGGGGTGGCTGTTGGTGCAATACTATCACAAGACTTTGATGGAGAGGAACGACCTATCGCCTATGCAAGTAGACAATTGAATACAGCCGAAAGGAACTATTCGACAACTGAAAGAGAGCTCTTAGCCATAATATGGGCAGTAACCACCCAGTTCAGATGTTATCTCCTGGGAAGAAAGTTTACTCTTATCACTGACCATGCAGCCCTAAAATGGATGCTGAGTTTGAGAGATCCTTCTTCACGGTTGACACGATGGGCCTTAAGATTATCCGAATACGAGTACAGTGTGGTGCATCGACCTGGGAAGAAACATGTAAATTGTGATGCTCTTAGTCGAGCTGTAATGACGATTGAAAACTGTGAATTATCAGAGGAAGAAATAGTCAAAGAACAAAAAGGGGATGATTGGTGTAATAAGATTCTACAAACCGGAGAGGGTCAATGCGAAAACGGAATAATCTGGTGGACTAAAAATATAGAAGAGAACAGACAGTGGAAATTAGCTATACCCCAATCTATGCGAATGAATATAATCGAGCTCAACCACAGCGTGCCATGGGCGGGCCATCCAGGACGAGAACGAACAAGCCGCTTGATAAAACAACGTTACTATTGGCCACGTATAGACGAAGATGTAAAAAATTTCGTAATGAGATGTCATGAGTGTGCTCGAAGGAAAACACCCATCATGTTAAAAGCACCCTTACAAACTGCAGAGGAACCTGGATATCCGTTTGAACTGATAAGTGTCGATGTAGTCGGTCCATTGCCTGTAACACAAGCTGGCAATAGATACTACGTTAGTTTCATTGATCATTTCACCCGCTACGCAGAGGCCGTGCCAGTTCGCGACCAGACAGCAGAGACGATCGCACGTGTGTTTGTTACCCACGTTATCACCCGACACGGCGTACCAGGACGACTTCTTAGCGATCAAGGCTGCAACTTTCTTTCCCAACTGTTCACCGAGGTGTGTAAACTGTTAGGAGTTAAGAAGTTGAGGACGACAGCATACCATCCCGAAGGAAATGGTAGATTGGAGCGCCTGCATAGGACACTGAATGAATCAATTGCACACTATGTACAGAGGGATGGAGCTGACTGGGATAAATGGCTACCGTATGTATTAGCCGCCTATAGATCTATCCCTCATGCATCGACTGGATACTCCCCTTATTATCTGCTACACGGAAGAGAGATGATATTTCCAGGGACCTGTGTAATCCCAAGGGAAGTCCAGGAGACGGCCGTGGGCGACCATCTAATCAAACTGCGGAATAAATTGTCACAAGCCTACAGAACAACCCACGAAAAATCCGTGCAATCTGCTGAAAAAAGATCTAAGATAATCAATAAAGGGAGAAAGCTGAGAGAATTTTCAGTTGGAGAATCAGTCTATCTATACGACCCTGCTGTCAAACCGGGAGAGGCGACCAAATTCCACCAACCCTGGAATGGACCATTTATCATTGTTAAAAAGTTATCGATAGTGAACTATGCATTACAACTACCAGATGGGAGACAAGTCGTAGTGCACGTAAATAGGCTGAAATCTAGTAACAAGGAGAAACAAAGTACCAATGACTCAGAAGCAGAGAAGGAAGTCGTGAACGATATAATGGACAATGACGAATACATGAACGAAACAGATGGAGAAGAAGAACCTTATCAACAGCCAGATAGCGACGAAGATGAATATGTTGAGGAATCACGAAATCGCGTCGACAACAATGACGAGATGGGATCAGAAGAAGGAAACGTGGAAGTGATGGAGCCCTCTTCACCGGATAACGTTTTTGATGACGATTCACGGGACCTCACTTTTGAACCAACCGAGCGTGTAAACCTGGAGCAGAGATCACCATATCCTCTGCGATCGATAGCACGCACAATCACCTAGAGTATAAGGAATAAGGAGAATATGACCCGAGCATGTCATAAAACTGCGTTCAAAATTAGGGTAGGCGAACGATATTTGGAAAATGAGAAAATTATGACCCGAGCATGTCATAAAACTGCGTTCAAGATTAGGGTAGGCGAACGATATTTGGAAAATGAGAAAATTATGACCCGAGCATGTCAGAAAACTGTGTTCGAAAATTAGTGTAGGAAAACCGTATTTAAGGAAAGAGTGTTGAATGAATTCGTACGGAAAAATTAATGAATGTAACGTATTTGATGTAACGATTGAATGGAGTATAATTACGTGATAATTGGAGTAGAACGAAATAGGAAAGGAATTTCGAGTAAGAAGCTATTGTATCGAGAAAAAAAAAAAAGACCATGAATAATATTAAATTTCATAATATTATTATCGAGAATGAATGAGTGTGATAGATCAATACACTATTCACGAGCGAAATGAAATGAAGGAAAGAAGACGGACAGCCGCCTATTGTTATAAGATGTCAAGGCATACACAATGGCTTGCTAATCGCTTCGAAATGAGATGAAGGTAGATCCGACAAACAAACTATTAAGGAATTAGTTTACAAAAAAAAAAAAACGATTTACGATTAGTATGAAGATGAACGAATATTGATAAGACGATGACGTTATTATGATGTTGATGAATACTAGACGATTATAGATTAGAACTGCTACGTTTTTGTTGATTTAATGTGATTATGATAAGGTGCGATAAATGATGAGTGATAAATGGAGTTGCTGACTCATATGCTGCTTACGGAAATTAATGCTATTATCGATTGCTGACGACAACTGTGTATAATTTTATGAAATGACAAATTATTGTAATGTATCTTTAATTGCGATTCAATAATTATGATTCCGATGAGAATATGATTTCGATGAATTATGATATGTTGTACTTGAAGAGTAATTCGATAACGAGTGCTTATGTTATTTGATGTTTTGATTGATAACGATAATTTGATTGAGTCCAAGACTATGAAATAATAACTGTTGTATTATGTTATGATGATATTGATGATTTCGTGATTATTGTAGTTCAATGTGTTAGGAAGAATTGTTTTAGATTACGTGACTATGATGTATAAAAATTAATTTCGATACATTGATACAGAGATGCAGTAATTGATTGTAATTTTATAATTGAGATTAGATTGATGAGGATTGATGTTTAGTTATTGTTAAATTGTTACCTTGTAAGTCGTGTTGAGAATAATTCATCATCATATCATCATCACTGGCGCGACAACCCTTCAAGGGTCCTGGCCTCCCAAGCCAAGCCTCCAATCATCTCTATTCGTGCCAATCGTCTCCATCCTCTCAGTCCGGCCGCTCCACATCCCGATCCACCACAATCTAACCACCTCAGGCGCGGCCTCCCTGGTCGACGTTCCCTTCTGGCTTTGCCTGTAGGATTTGCTTAATAGGTGAGTTGTCATCTGCCCGGATCACATGTCCGGCCCATCGCAATCTTCCCAGATGATAGCCGTAACTATATCCTTGTTCCCATACAGATCATACAGCTCAGCATTATGTCGCTGTCGATAAGCATCTCTTCTTAATGGCTCCAAATATCCTTCTCAGGATTTTTCTCTCAAATCTCCTGAGCAGACCCTCATCTTGCCTTGTCATGGTCCAAGTTTCACTACCATAAATGAGCACCGGCACGATGAGTGACTTGTACAGCTTGATTTTCGTTGCTCTGCTGAGAATTTTACTTTTCAGATACTTAGCCATACCAAAGTAGCATCCGTTTGCCAGAATTATTCTCTTTTTTATTTCCGTGCTGGAGTCATTATTCCTGTTGACATGGGAGCCTAAATACCTGAATTCTTGCACTACCTCAAAGTTGTGATTCCCGATAGATATGCTGCTTCCTATTCCACGAGTTCGTGCCTCAGATGTGGATGCCACCATGACCTTTGAGAATAATTGCAACTGTATAATATTGAATTGTCATTGAATTTTGTGGAATATTTTATGAATATTTTCAATGGGAATATTACGAATTTATTGTATCTGATTCGAGAACATTATAATTGCTGTTGCGGTAAGGGATGACCAGTTGGTTAGTGAAAACCATAAGGGGTAAGGGCTATCGTTGAATTGAGTAGGCGGTAGTACTCAAACCGAGCCCTGGTTGAACTTCCCTGGAATAGGCCCACGTTCTAGAAGAGAACAAGAAACGTTCCAATTTAATTTAGTAGTGGAAGAATTTTAGTAGTAAAATTTTGTTGTGATAAAATGTACTTCAATACAAATGTGAATAAAACCAATAAACGACGAATGACGACGATAGAGACTATAGAATAATATTATTATGATTGATAGAAAGGTTTGCAAGCAGGCCTATAATCTAGGAAAATGATTTGTTCAAGATTACGGGTTGAATTATTGTGACGGAAGGTAATTTATTGTATCAAATTACATGATAGAAGAAAAGTGACAAACACGCCTAAGCTAATACCCATTGTTACCACAACTCAATAGAAACGGCAACCATGTTCACGTGGGTAAACGAACGACAGCCGTGAGAAAAATATTAGAGAAAAATTTATTAATTTCTGCGATTGGAATCTTACGCAATCTAGCGGCGACAGTTGTAACTATAACAATGGAGTCCAATGTTTACATTGTAGGTCAACGGTTCTACCTTGTGACAGCCTTGTTGAATCAGCGTTCCTAGGCCAACAATGAACATTGAGTCACCGTTGTTCAGAGAAATTGTTAACTTCAATTGGCACTTGACATTAAAACCGGTTTTTAATTGGAATTGATCGGAATTGAATGAATGGGTAACCAAATTGTCAACCCATAAAAATTAATGGAGGTGTGGTGGAATTATGGTGGAATAAGGGTGGAATAAAGGCAACTCTGACAGAATAGAACATCGAATATAATTGGTACAGGTGTGATGTCTAACTCTCCACACGAAGCTAACAAGGAGGGAGTATGGTTCGAAAGTATGGGAGAGGCGCTTATTACCGGAGAGAAGTGGACCATCGTCATCGAAATCAATCTCACTGAAACTCGACAAGAAGTAGCCGAACTTCAGGGACGAACAGAGGATACAGCGTACCTGCTAGCACAAGCGGCGAGAAACTCCCTGCTCTAGGAGTTCAACATAAAGTACTTCAACGAATAATAACAATGGAAAGTGAATTGAAAGATATTGTACAAACGTTAACCGATCTGTACTATGGACGGAGCCGTAGAGGATTAATAAACTTGGGGGGGAAGATCCTTCATATTTTATTTGGAGTAGCCGAGAGTGAGGACTTAGAGAAGGTACAACACAGCGAAGAGTTGACAAAGTTGAAAACTGCCAGTTTAATACACATTGAAGGAGAACACTTGACCGTTACTAAAGAACTCAGTCGGAAAACGGAGCGTAATCATCAAGAGTTAGGAAGGGTTTCACAAGAAGTCTATGGTAACCTAACTGTTCTCATGAATCAATTTTTGACAACTAGTAAGAAAACTATTGAAGTTGAGAACTTACTACACGTATATATGGATACTTCTACTGCATTAGAAGAATTAGAACTTGCTACTTTTAAGGCCCTAATAGATTTAAGAAAAATTTTACAATGTCTAAATGATGCTGCTAGCGGCAAATTGAGTATGAATTATTATCGCCTTTAGAATTAAGAAATATATTGTTAAAGGTTCGGTCAAGTTTACCTAGTGGCTTAGAATAGTTTTTGGAACAGACATTTCTCAAGTGATGGCGTTCTACCAGTTGATAAAGACTTGTGCGGTAACCAGTGGTGAAGTGATTAAACTATTGTTGACAGTACCCCTCTCTTCAATTGGACGCAGATTTGATATGTTTCAGGCACTTGTACTCCCCGTCAAGGACTTCCACACTAATGTGAGTGTGCGTTACCAACTCGACTCTACAATTCTATTTGTCAGCAAGGACAGAGACCGTTATTCCACATTGAGTGAATCAATGCTTGAACAGTGTACCGAGTGGGCTCGCTCACCCTTTGTCCAGCATTTTCACCACTCTATGCCAGACACCACCCGTCCTGTCTGAGCCTCTTGTTCCTGGGAGAGATCACGCTCGCCCGTCAGCACTGCACACGTCTTGTGCTGACTAAGGATCATCCTGACGTCTGGCTATGGCGTCGGAGCGATAACAGCTGGATATATAGCCTGTCAATGGAGAAACGATTCGTCTCTCAATGCAAGACGGGCGGGCAGACGACTGTGAACGAGTTACACCTTCATGGCACTGGAGCGATGCGAGCGATAAAGGGGTGCACACTCAGTCACCCCTCTTATCAGATTCCTGCACCAACCAGCCTTGGTGGTCGAACCGAGGTGCGACTGAGGCCAGTGGCCATCGACATCCCAGCGGCCCTGTCATTGGCTGAGGGTCGATTCTCGGCTTCCCAGATTCGCCTGCAGCTGGCGAGACGTCTGCAAGAAGGTTGTGCTTGGCCTGGAACGAGTGGAGTGGAAGAGGTCACGGTCAACCACTTGATGAACTCCCTACGAGAGTTGGAGGCGGAGGAGTCTTCTGACCAGCTGGTTCCCTGGTACTACGTTATAGCAGCGGTCACTATGGTAATGGCACTGTCCGGCGGCGCGGTGGCCTGGAGGCTGCTGACCAGTCAGACCGCCCCCACCACCAGCGGCGAGGAGGGCCTGCACCTCTGCCCCAGGTGACCACCACCCAACAAGTGAGTTCTAGTGATAGTGCCATAAACAAAGCCAAAGTTCCCAAGGTGTCAAAGAAAGAGAGTGCGGTTAGAAGTGCGGAAGGGGATGTCCACCCTCCCCGAAGGGGGGTGCAATGTAAATGGGTAGAATTATTGAGAGGAGGTGAATTAATTTAATTTTTTTATTTCTCATGATACGCCAATCTAAAATCATTGAACTTTGGACTCGATGGCGTGATCGGACTGAATTTTCTAATGTTCATTTTTTTTCTAGACGTAAGGGTATTTCAATTTTCTCTAGTGTGAGAAATAGATTATTGCTTTTAGAATATAAGAATTGTGCACAGTACAGCGTATTCTTCTGCCTCGTGGAGAAAAAACTGCAATCTGGTGACAGTTTTCCACGAGGAACTATCTCTTCTCCATCCAATTTTGAGCTCTCACTCTTTCTCTGCCGTGAGAAAAAGGTGAGTTTCCCAAGCGTTTTAGGCTAGGGTAATGTCCATGGACAGCCCTCGAGTCAGTCAGCGATGGACTCCTGAGCGAACGGTTACTCTCGAACGCGAGACGCACTGCGGTGAAATAAGTTTTAATTGTTATATTTTGTTAAATTTATTTTGTGATTCGAACGATAAAAATCAAGTTCAATTGATTCGTTATATTTGTTGTAATTATTCGCGTGCTACGAGCGATAAACTTTGTCTTTAGTGTTTAGTTGATGTCGAATTAATTCGTTGTACTCGTTGTGTTATGTTGAACAATTCGTGAGATATGAACGATAGAATCTTTCTTTGTGTTTCGTTATAATATTGTTGAAATTATTCGAGTGATACGGACAATAAGGATTGGTTCCAGTTTTTCGTTATAGGCTAATTTGTTGAACTTATTCCTGAAGTATGAACGATAAAGTTCGCCTGTAGTTTTGTGATATATTTTGTGGAACTTATTCGTGTGATTATTTTCCGTGAGAAAAATAAATTAATTCGCGGGAACAACGTATTCGTGTGACTCTAACCTGAATCCAGAAGCCAAGATGCGGTTTCCGATCCTAATGAAAGTGACCCTCGGAATTATTATCACGGGTGAGTGAATCTATTCTGGCCACTATAATTGATTAATATTTGACCGAACCTTCCTTTGAAATTGTCGAGAATTATTTTTATCTTAGTCTATTGGCGGCTGGAGTAAGAGATAGGTTGTACTGTGCTATTATTATTAATATTATTTAATTGACCAAGTTGATAATTACTCTGAATGTTATTAATTGAAATGTTAGTGTTTTATTAGAATTTGATTGGACGAGAGTGGCAAAGGGTTTTTATATTCCAACGTTAACAGCTAATTGGATACTCTCGCCTACTATTGAGGAACACTTATAATAAATTTGTCCATTTTATTCAATTGTACCATTAACGAGAAGGCAGTGATAATTTTGTTAACAATTATCCTGACGACAGTTGCATATTTTTATGATGTAGAGAGTATTTAAATGTGGTACCCATGTTACTTTTTAAGCCGATGTCTAAGGCATTAATTTGGTGTAGTATTAAAATTCGAATTTAATGTGAGTTGAGAAGAATTTTATGTTTCAACGTTAACAACTAATTGGACATTCTTGCGAATAGTGAGGGATACATAATATTGATCTATTCAATTTATTTCGTAAATTAAATCTATTTCATTTCAACAGTCGTGTTCTCCAGTCGCCTTGTTCTCACTTAGTTAAGGCATGTTAAATAGATAAGAGGGAGAGTCGAACAGTTCTGCTGTGGTCTGCGTCTCCTGGAGGAGTTGTGCCTCTTTCCCATTGGGGTTGAGATTTCAACCCACTTGAACTCAGAGGGCCTCTTCCAGGGTCGTATAGGCAGGACTGGGCCGACCTCCTAACTAGGTTTAAGTTTATGTCCGAACTGGTTGGGCCCGCTACCCGATCTACCCACCAGTTCGGTTACAACACAAAATCGGAAATAAATGGGAAAAAAGGGAAAACAAAATTTCCTACTGATCTTGAACTGCCCGCCGGTCGCCCCGGCCAGTCGCCCGGCCGCCACCGGTCACCCAAACGGTCGCTCGGCCACCGCCGGTCGGAAGAAGTATCATATTCTATATAATTTAAGTCTTTAAACATAAATCCTCTATGGTGTAGTGGTTAGCAAGTCAGCTTTCTGAGTTGAAGGCTCTATGCTCGAATCCAAGGCGGTAAAGGTAAGTATTAAAGGTCAGTATCAACAGAACAAGAGGATATATTTTTTGTATGTAGTGGGTAGACTGGCTCATCACTGCCAGTCATCCCGCTGCCAGTCGTCCAGCCGCCACCGATCGCCCGGCCGCCGGTCGCCCCCGCCGGTCGCCCGGCCACCACCGATCACCCCATCGGTCGCCCCACCAGTTGCCCCACCATCATCACCAGTCCTCCCACTATCGCCGCCAGTCGTCCCACTATTGCTGCCAGTTGCCCCACTATCGCCGCTAGTCGTCCCACTATCGCCACCAGTCATACCACTATCGTCACCAGTCATCCCACCATCGCCGCCAGTCGCCCCACTATCACCACCAGTCGCCCCACTATCGCCACCAGTCGACCAGCCGCCGCCTCGACCGGCCGCCGCCGGTCGCCCCACCACCGGTCGCCCGGCCGCGCCAGTCGGCCACCGCCGGTCGTCCGGCCGCCACCGGTCGGCCACCGCCGGTCGTCCAGCCGCCACCGGTCGCCCGGCCATCGGTCGCCCCCGCCGGTCACCTCACCAGTCGTCCGACCGCCACCAGCAGTCGACCTGCTGCGGCTGGCAATTGTCCCGCCGGCTGAGCATGAGCATTCTCAATGACCCTAGCTCCTCCTGCCACATGGACCATGCTCACCAGTATTCAGCATGTCTGTGGCAGGATGGTAGGGTCATCCACTCAGTGGTCAGTCAGTCACTGTTCAGTCACTGATCAGTCTGATCAGTCACTGTTCAGTCACTGATCAGTCACTGATCAGTCACTGTTCAGTCAGTGGCACTCCGCACTTGGTATGGGTCCAAAATGTATAAATAGCGGAGCTCAAACTCTCAGACCTCAGTATACTGATAAACACTGACCAGTATGTATATCAAACAAAGGAACCATAAGCCAACATTGGAGGAGGTTGCTCCTACCATATTGGAGATTGCTAGGTTGAAGTGTGAAATCAAAAGGAGGCATAAGGAAATCATGCTGGGTAGACGGATTGCAGAAGAGAAACATGTGGAACACTTCAAACCTCTAGCTGAGCCACTAGTCAACCTAGTCGAAACCTTCCAACAGATGCCAGTTCAACAACCACAACTACCACCATCAAGAGCATCCAAGAAGCATCCTAGGTATCTGAAGCCTAGAATAAAAATGCGCTCCAGGCATGTGAAGGGTAGGCAGAGACAATCCAAGCCAGAGTTGTTATCATCAGAACATTGTCCTTTCTCAACGCAGCAACATACCACACATATCCTACTCCACCAACAACACCATTTGTAAAGATGCCACATATACAAGGCGTGGACTTACTGGTGCAAGTAAAGCGAAACATAAGCTCCAACTCTCCAGCATTGATGAAGAGTCACCAACATTTGAATCATATGGAACTGGAGAAGTTTCAAGTCCAATGGCAGGCACCTCAAGAGTTGGACGGCAACTATGGAAAGCAGGAAAGCAGGCATTTGAAGGGGATGAGGGTGAGGAGTATAATAGAGTAGAGGATATGATGATAGCAGTGATGAGGAGCTGTCTGGAGATGGACAGGATGATGATAAGAATGTTGAACAATTATTGAATGAAAGTCACGGTACAACAGTTCAGAATATCCTTGATCAACTGATCTAGCTGGAAAACAGGTAGCTGATTACATTAGAGGATCATTGAGCAAGGACAATGACGATTTTGATGACACTTTTGGGCCAAGAGTGAGAGACAATGCTTACTACTTGGGCAATAAGTATTTAACTTTTGGAGAGAATGGTGATGAAATTGTGCTGACTGACCCTGTAGATCAGGAAGAAAAGACCTTCACAGCTACATTGGGACTTTGTGAGTTGATTTCAGGAAGAATCCAAATCGTGCATTAGTTGAATCTGCTGACAGACAGGCTTATGGAGAAATATTGAACTGGACCAGTGTGCACAGACAGAACAATGATCCAAGAGGTGAGATTGTTAACTACAACAAAGCCAAGTATAAGAATACAATCAAACGCCTTTTGGATGATAGCGGAGATGGTGGTCAAAGACATTCTGGGAGACAAGTGACTGGGAGAGGATCTATTGCCCCAAGGCGTGATTTTAGTAAGGAGAAAAGTCAGAAGATCTATAGAGGAAGAGGTGTTCTGTCAGCTATCAAGGGAGCTGCTGGTACAATAGTTAATAAGGCAATCGACATTCTACCAGTTGAACTTCATATCCCTGGCTATCAATACTGTGGACCAGGAACAAAACTTCAGAAGCGATTAGCACAAGGTGATCCAGGAATCAACAAACTTGATCAGGCTTGCAAGGAGCATGATATTGCCTATTCCAAGAGTGGTGATACAGCAAGCAGAGCAGTAGCAGACAGCATCTTGGCAGAGAGAGCCTGGGACAG
>NC_052519.1:9418623-9421123 GCF_014356525.2 Nilaparvata lugens | reverse complement strand
TTACGGGAGATGTTAGCTCTTCTCGCGTTCCACTCTTGCTCCCCGGTCGATCATCAATCGATCTGCTCGAGTGACGTTCGATTGCGGAGCAGAGCGAAAGTCTGTACGCACCTTTAGATGTTGTTATTGAGTATTGGTAGTTTATTTTGTAATCTAGAATCTTTGGTTTATAAAATCACTTAATTTTATCGGCTACTTTATTAAAATTATTAAAAACATGAAGTACTCTCTTATTTAAAGCATTTAAAGTTTAAAAATCCTTGGTTTGTATCTGGAATGTTGTAACTGAAACATTTAGTGATTTTCCTAGTGAAGATGACGAAACAAAACCAAGCGCAGAGTTTAAAAGTGACAAAAGTATCTGAAAAGTCCGCTAGAAAACAGACTCGTTATCAGAAGTCACCCACTAGGCAGCCTACAGCTAATCTGAATGCAATGCCAGTTCCAAGTAAGCCTACAGATAGCGAGATCCAAGCTCTGCTATAGTGAGGTCCACGTTATAATGGCAGTATTTGATCAACATTGCTGTTGCTATCCTTGTCTATCATTCAACAAAGCAGATAGCGCTATCCTTTTCCACCTCTGCAACGTTGCCAAACCGGTTTTTACAATGTAGGAATATAGAAGATCAACAGAATACTTGATATCGATTATGAAAATTCATTATTTAATCATTGGAAAACATATCTTCTTGGCGAATAAAATATGATTGATTGATTATTTTAAACAAGAATGAACAGTTATAATATAACATCATATATACCGTTTTATTGTCTCTTTTCTGTATAGGGCTACTTGTAATGTAAATAGAAATAAAGATAAAAATCTCAGTACCCTATTTTATTTTAATTCTTTTTATAACATATCTACCGCTATCAGCCATCCTCTATAGAAGGCAGTGGCGAGATTAGATTAGATTAGATTTCTTTATTTATGTATGCTACAATATTTACTGGCTTATACACTAATTTACTTAAATGACGATAATGCAAGTTTTTCAACGAATTTCACAAAGTATAAATAATTAATCAATGAGAATAAATATAGAATGCAATTAGAATAACGATAATATAATAATGTGATGTAACTTCATAAATCGGCGGTGTTTCGACAAATAATTGTCGATTCTTTTAGAAGGATAGAAAATATCCTTCTCATTAACACACGACACAGGACCGAGACAGAGAATCGGCAACGTTGTTCCCCTATTTTCCTTCACTGCTATTATAACATGGACCTCACTATAGAAATAATCTTATTGAATTTTTTTTATGGTGGATGATTCTCATATGAGCTTTCAGCTCATGGGTAATGGAATGGGATAAAAATGGAATGATCAAACGTCCATGCCTACCGGCAGGATTCGAACCCATGACCAGGTAGCGCTAGCAGACTGAATGGTGTGACGCCTTAGTTCTCTCGTCTAGCCTGGCCGGTATCGATAATTTCATATTCGAATATTACAATAATTATTAAATAAATTGGGAAGCGGTTTGACTCGGTGTTCGCGCTGAGATAATAATTAAGTTAAGAATCATGCGCTTGCTACTCCCGTTGGAAGGGTGACCGCTTGAGCCAGCTACTCTAAATATTATTCACTAGTTATAAAGTTGTTCGGAACTCACCTAAAACTGTAGGTCCACTCTCTCATTATCATCTGGCTCGTTACCCATGCACAAGCCAAGAACTCATGTGGGAATCACCCAACCAAAAATATATTTATTCATAATTCATAATATTACATCGGAAACAACAGGTAATAACCCAAATATGCTTCCTTAAGGCTGTGCAAAGGCTAAAAATAAACTTTCTACTGGTGATATTTTTCAAAGTTTTTCGATTTCTATATCATCAAGCTATCAAAATGAAAAACTTTTCTAGGAAACATTTTTTCGATCATTACTTTTTGAGATATGAGCGCCTGAAGTTTGAATTTTTGGGAAAAACATTTCAAATTTGATAAGATATAAATCCGTGAGATTTGGATGATGGATTCTTCATCGTATTGTTGATTAATAAATCAAAAATTCTCTGAAAATATCCATTTTTGAAAAAGCTATTCACTTTACCAAAAATAACAACAACAAAAAGTTATTTTTGGTACCTAAATTGAATAACTATCTTAAAAATGAATATTTTCAGAAAATTTTATTTTACTAGATCAACAATACCATGAAGAATCTATCCTCTAAATCTCATGGATTCATCTCTACCGAATTTGAAATGTTCTGTCCCAAAAATTTAATCTTTAGGCGCTCATATCTCAAAATTAATGATTGGAAAAAATGTTCTTCTGCGAAAAGTTTTCCATTTTGATAGCCTTATGTTTACAAATTGAAAAAATTGAAAAAATATCACGAGTAGAAAGTTTATTTTTATCCTTTGCACAGCCTTAACATAACACTGGATGCTTATATACAATACTGGACAATACAATAGGTAGGCCTCTACTTTATTGGAATTCAATGTTGGTTTTAAACTGTTGGGTGTTTTATTTACA
>NC_052519.1:9390799-9418523 GCF_014356525.2 Nilaparvata lugens | reverse complement strand
GTGGCCTCCGCGACCTGGTGGCCACAAGCTGCAGCTCCTTCCTCTTCCTGACCTGTGCCAGCTCCGCCACCGATCTTTTAGACCGGCGGCCTCCACCATTGTCCTCCGGTGGTTTTCGACAAGAGCTCTCCTGAGCTCTGCCATGGTACCTGTTGTAGGTAGCCCTGCTGATGCTGCTAGATCCACTGCTTCATTCCGGGGAGTTTGTAAATCCAGGACCTCCTGGATCGCTGTTATCCTCTCGTGCCTCCTGGTCTTCTCCGGCGCGATTACATTTCTCTTCTGCACTCATTGCTGCTTTACTCCTCCTGCCTTGGGCCCCACGTTCGTTGCCAATCTTCTGAGTAGATTTTTGCCCCACTTCCTCTATCAGAGTTCCCAGTGTCGCTCTGGGCCGGCTAAACTCAGTCGGCGACTGGGGTGGGCCGCGGCAGGGGACGGGAGTCTTGGTGGGGCGTCCGTCCCACCCTCGTTCGAGTTGGGGGTTGAAACAGGGTTTTGAGTGTTATAGAGAATGTTTCCCTCTTTTAGGAAAGAGGGGCCGTGCTTTCGCACTGCCAAACAGGGTTGTCGCGGGAAGAAGGGAACAGGAACCTTGCAGTGTTAGTCGTGAGAAAGGGCTTCGTGTCGGGACTAAGTCTTAGTCCTCGGGCACCGGGTGTCTTCCCGGGGTCCGGGTGGTTGCGGAGCTCTGGTAAAGGCTTCCCTGGCCTTCAGAGGTCCTCTTCCGGTCCGCACTGGTTTAGTGCGCTGCGGCGGCCCGCGCTCTGGACTTTCCTAAGTCCTACTTGCCGGGCACCAGCTGTCCTCCTGGGGTCCGGATCGGCGCGGAGTTGCGGGAAAGCTTTTCCTCACCTTCCCGGACGTCCCCTTGCGATCCCGCGCTGGACTAGTGCGCTGCGGCGGCCAGCACTCTGGACTTTCCTAAGTCCTACTTGCCGGGCACAGCTGTCCTCCTGGGGTCCGGATCGGCCGCGGAGTTGCGGGAAAGGCTTTTCCTGGCCTTCCCAGACGTCCTCTTGCGATCCCGCACTGGACTAGTGCGCTGCGGCGGCCAGCACTCTGGACTTCCTAAGTCCTACTTGCGGGCACCAGCTGTCCTCCTGGGGTCCGGATCGGCCGCGGAGTTGCGGGAAGGCTTTTCTGGCCTTCCCAGACGTCCTCTTGCGATCCCGCACTGGACTAATGCGCTGCGGCGGCCAGCACTCTGGACTTTCCTAAGTCCTACTTGCCGGGCACCAGCTGTCCTCCTGGGGTCCGGATCGGCCGCGGAGTTGCGGGAAAGGTTTTTACACACCTTCCTAGATGTCCTTTCTCGATCCCGCACTGGATTGGTGCGCTGTGGCGGCCAGCACTCTGGACTTTCCTAAGTCCTACTTGCCGGGCACCAGCTGTCCTCCTGGGGTCCGGATCGTCCGCGGAGTTGCGGGAAAGGCTTTCCACACCTTCCCAGATGTCTCTTGCGCCTCGATGTCACTGGTGGTCTACCAATGGGGAGTCAGGTTTTGACCAAACCTGACGTGTCGCCGTTGGTCGAAACTGGTAACCCGTTGTCTAAACAGGTTAAATGTCGTTCAACACTCGCCCAAACGAGTGTAGAGCAGTGGAATTCACCGTGTTGGAGGCTAATCGACTTTAGCCTCAACACAACTCCCGGTCGCTGAAGAAATCGGAGTTCACTTAGTACAAGACGTACTGTGACGTTGCTAGCTGCTCGCTGCTTCCTTCTCACCTCTCTCGACCGCTCGACTTGGCTCTCCGAACTCGACTTCCTCTTGCTGGCCTTTCTCGAGCCTCCCTCAGTGACCGAGAGGGAGGGGAGAGAGGATGCACAGCATCGCTGAGCGGTAGGCCAGTGGCTGGCTTGAACGTTGACCCCTCAGATTCTATGATAGATAGATAGATAGATAGATAGATAAACGAATTTATTTCAGGAAACAAAAGATACATTTCACAAGTAATCAGTAATGTCACTAGTGTAACAGAACAACAAATAAAAAATTGTATTATTAGCTCAAATTCGATAAGCTTAGCCGAAGCCGTCAGCCAGAGTTGAGTAGTTCTACTATCTAATCTTGATAGAAAATTTCCCAAAAAAAATTCGGATTCTACTTCTTAATATAATTGATGAAACAACAAACGTAAACCAAAATGTTATCGAAGACCAAAAGCAACCCCCAGCAGCTTCATCCTTATCTGTCCTAAACTAATATTATCACTACACTTTTGAAAAACATCATTCATTAGATAATAATTTCAGCAACAACTGAAAAAGCATTCCTCGGATCATTTGCCAGCACTATGAAATAAATTTAAAATAGAATATATCTGACATGGTGAGTAAGTAACTCAATGAACAATAACAAGAGAATAATGAATGAATAAATTCAATGTATGGCAACTCAAATTGAACCTAAATACACATGTAAAATGTAAATGTGTACATGTAAATGTACACATATGTATTGTAAAATACATAACTTATCAAATATATTACACTGAGAAAAAACTTGAATTACATATGAAGCATCATTATCTCCTACCATAGGGCCATAGAAAAAGAAAAGACAAGGAAAATTTTACCTATACAATCATATCATAAAAGTTAATAGCTACAGAAGATTAATCTTATACTTACTATAAATATAAATAAACCGATATTTAACATAGATAAATCGATAATATTATGTAAACCAAGTCTAATCCAAGTCTATCCTCAGATTCTATGAAAGATAGCCGAGCGTCGAATAAATGAGCCCTAAATTCATTCCTTTCTCTAGTTACGATATACATCGTGACACACTGTTCCTACTAAGGGAAGGGGGGGGAAGAGAGGGGGAGGAGGGGGGGGGTGAGGATGGAAGGGGTAAACGGCAGACAGAATGTCCCAAATGCCTGAGTACATTCTGCCGCCTCTCCGCCGGTCAACATAGACCGAACATAAACTGGGCGCCAGGTTGGTTCCTCGCCAACCGGTGGTGATGCGTCGGCACCATCCGAAGAAATGAGCAAGCTACCCGGCCAGATCCTAGGCCTAGCTTCAGAGAAGATCTGAAGATCTGCGCCGTGCTTTCGCACTGCGTTGAGACGCCGTGTTCGCACACTGCAAGAGACCGCCGTGCTTCCGCACTGCGATGGGGGATGCCGTGCTTTCGCACTGCAAGAAACGCCGTGCTTTCGCACTGCAAAGGACCGCCGTGCTTCCGCACTGCAATGGGGGACGCCGTGTTTGCACACTGCAAGAGGCCGCCGTGCTTCCGCACTGCGATGGGGGACGCCGTGTTTGCACACTGCAAGAGGCCGCCGTGCTTCCGCACTGCGATGGGGGGACGCCGTGCTTTCGCACTGCAAGAAACGCCGTGCTTTCGCACTGCAAAAATAAGGACGCGGTGCTTTCGCACTGCAAAAGAATGCCGTGCTTTCGCACTGCCCGGGGCGCCGTGCTTCCGCACTGCCAGGAACACCATGCTTTCGCATCGCGAAAAGGACGCCGTGCTCCCGCACTGCAGAGTTGCCGTGTTTCCACACTGCCGAGGACGCCGTGCTTCCGCACTGCAGATGAGAGCGCCGTGCTCTCGCACTGCCAGGAAGGGCGGTAACACAAAAAAAAACGAGGTGAACACACCTCAGACAGGTTCTGAGAACCTAAGTAGCATTGCAAGGGAAACGCCGTGCTTCCGCACTGAAAAGAGTCGCCGTGCTCTCGCACTGCAAAAATAAGGACGCGGTGCTTTCGCACTGCCGAGTCGCTGTGCTTCCGCACTGCCCAGGACGCCGTGCTTCCGCACTGCAGGTGAGAGCGCCGTGCTTTCGCACTGCCGGGGAGCGCCGTGTCACACTTGCAGGACACTGCCGGGAAGTGTCGTGCTTCGCACTGTACACAAATGGACGCCGTGCTTCCGCACTGCCGAGTCGCCGTGTTTTCACACTGCAAAAGGACGCCGTGCTGTCGCACTGCAGGTAAGAGTCGCGGTGCTCTCGCACTGCCAGGAGGGACAACACAGGGTACACAAAACACAAAAAACGAGGTGAACAACACCTCAGACAGGTTCTGGGAACCCAAATAACATTGCAAGGGAAACGCCATGCTTCCGCACTGCAATGAGTTGCCGTGCTCTCGCACTGCAAAAATAAGGACGCGGTGCTTGCGCACTGCAAAAGGAACGCCGTGCTTTCGCACTGCCCGGGGCGCCGTGCTTCCGCACTGCCAGGAACGCTATGCTTTCGCATCGCGAAAAGGACGCCGTGCTCCCGCACTGCAGAGTTGCCGTGTTTCCACACTGCCGAGGACGCCGTGCTTCCGCACTGCAGATGAGAGTCGCGGTGCTCTCGCACTGCCAGGAGGGGCGGGTAGCACAAAAAAAAACGAGGTGAACAACACCTCAGACAGGTTCCGAGAACCTAAATAACATTGCAAGGGAAACGCCGTGCTTCCGCACTGCAATGAGCCGGGCTTTCGCCCTGCATGGCCGTGTTTTCACACTGCCTTGCTTTGCCGTGCTTGCGCACTGCATGTGCCGGGCTTTCGCCCTGCATGGCCGTGTTCTCACACTGCCTTGCTTCGCCGTGCTTGCGCACTGCATGTGCCGGGCTCCGCCCTGCATGGCCGTGTTTTCACACTGCCTTGCTTTGCCGTGCTTGCGCACTGCATGTGCCGGGCTTTTGCCCTGCATGGCCGTGTTTTCACACTGCCTTGCTTCGCCGTGCTTGCGCACTGCATGTGCCGGGCTTTCGCCCTGCATGGCCGTGTTTTCACACTGCCTTGCTTCGCCGTGCTTGCGCACTGCATGTGCCGGGCTTTCGCCCTGCATGGCCGTGTTTTCACACTGCCTTGCTTTGCCGTGCTTGCGCACTGCATGAGCCGGGCTTTCGCCCTGCATGGCCGTGTTTTCACACTGCCTTGCTTCGCCGTGCTTGCGCACTGCATATCTTCCAGCATCAGACAGCTGGGATGAATCTCCAACACGACCAGGTAGTAACTCGTCATGGTCTCAACAATAGTCAGCTGAGATACAGCTCCAATAATTCCAGGAGCTCGTCGAGGAAGTAGACTCAAGTTGCAGTCCCCATCCTCAAGAAGAAACGTGATACACAACAATGTACCTCTTCACAGGAGGCAGAAGTTGATAGAGGTGAATTGGAGTCCAGGAAAATACCAAGTGTCAGAGTGATGGATACTCTCAGTTAGTTCAGTGTATCAGCAGCTTATTGTTCACAATAAAAGATGAGAGATGACAATATGATGTAGCATACTGAATTATATGGTTGACATGAAGCCACTAGTTGTGATGTTACACCACATATTTCGATTTTATATCACATTAAATGTGGTCGAAATAATTCATTTTCGATCTGTTATTAGGATCTCAGCCTTCTCACTATATCACAATAATAAAATCGGAACTATAAATTCAACTCAATATTCCACTTCTCACTGTTCATTTCAATAATGAAATCAATCACATGATTTACTTATGCAAAGTAACCTTCCATTGGATATAAATGACAGTGTGTTTATAATAACAGATAACATCTGCTAATTAATTCACAACCCGTGAACATTTATTGCTCAATCTCTCTTTCTCACTTCAAGACTTATTTCACCCCGAAATAAATCTTAATTTACTTTTTCAAAGTAATTATTCACACAAGGCGTGTATAATGACACAACCGCTGTTAATTAATTCACACTCAGTAAATATTGATTTTCCGAAAAATAATCACAACAATCAGCACAAAAAGTAATAATTGAATTAATTAATGCACCGTCAATAAACTCATGATGGTAGGCTGAATAAAAATTAGATTCACTCTCGAGACGTGATCTAATTCCAAACTAACAATAGCACGATCAAACACAGACTGACTCAATAACAGTAGAATATCTGGAAAAACTAGAATTCACATGAATTCTATTTTATAAATTGTTATTGAAAAGGAGAAGTAATTCTCCACAGACTAGAAGCTTGGGGATAGCAGTTAGCCAGTTGAGATAATGTTTATCTTATCTGCACAGCACAAGTGACTTCTCGATCCAACATAGAATTAATTCGAATTGAAATAATAATTATTTTATTCCAATTCATAGTAAGTCCTCCGACTTTATTTTCAAGTGAAATATTAGAAAATTTTAATCATAATCTGAAGCTAATAACCCCCGATTGTAGTACATCTCGACTCACAATCAAACGCAATTTATTCATTCCACATGAATAATTAATTGCAACGTAATTCACTTTTATCCCACAGTATAATAACGTCTGTTAATTAACTGCATCGTAACACTTTACACGGATTAAAGCAATTACCACCAGCTTCATTAAATGATTTCAATTATTATAACCATTACCTCATGGTTACAATATTATTCGGATCACACTGATCTATAATATTTTCTCATATCCTCTATCCACTCATTTTGCCATCAACTATTTATGGCAAATAGAAAACAAGCTACTGCAAGTTTTGTTTGTTAACCTGTACCTGGTTACAACAATATCGGTAACATACCGATCAAGAAAATTTAGTCTAGTTGGAATCGATTTTGGCTGTTATTAGCTAGTCATAGACTGTAGAAAATTTTCTTGATTACCCTTGCTTGGTCACATCATAATATATTCCAAATTGAAATTATTGAGATTGCCATCAGATCAAAAGAAACGCATTAATCTGACAATAATAATTTTTTCCATCTAATTCAGCCAGTGCTTATGACTGTTTATAATAATTAAACTGTAATGGTTGAGTTGCCATTTAGTTTAAGTAGAACTCTATTTCATAGGAAAAATTAAACGGAATATGCTGTTTTCTTTTAATAAATTATTGACCAATTTCTTTCAATAACAATAATATGTCAGTCTTTTAATATTCTCATTATTTTCGGAATTGTGCTAATGCTATTAATTTTCAAAATTCGGCTAATAAATTCGTGCTAATAATTCCGAATTAATTTCTTCAATTTCTATGCATTTTGTCTTTGATAACAAAATTTAATTTCCTCATTTTAAATGGGATAATTTATGAATCAAAAATAGCTCTAAAGCTGTGATATGATTGAACTTCTATGATATTCACCCCTTCTCGCCTCTTACCTCCTTATTGGCGGCGCGTGACACCTCTCTGGTATCCCATCCTCCGGATAGGCAGCGACCCTCTATAGACTCGCTCGGCCTCCTGCTGTCCATCCGCTCGAATTCCGTCCACCTTTTCCGCAACTGCTCCATCAACATCCTCTTCCTCATCTTCGGGCAGGTGTGGCTGGAGCTTGGTGCCCTTCTCGTGCACAGTAAACCTCTTACCGGCACTCAGCATTTCCTCGACCTCATAGAGGCCAGAAAATTCCGGCGCTAACTTCGCGGCGAGCTGATTAGCACCCGAGGACAGGTGACACTCCTTCCTGTAGACTAGCTGTCCAGAGTTCACCTTCCTTGTCCTCCTTTTCCAATTATAATACCGGTTGGCATTATAATTCTTGTCTCCAACATCTGAAACTACTTTGAGTGTAGTTTCCCGCACCGGCAGTCTTCTAGACTGCACAACTTGACGATTATCTCCAGCTCCTTGCTGAAAATTATCCTCCTTCCGCCTCCGGTACCGCTTTCCCGGACAGTTGAACCTCCAGTGCCCAGCTCGTTCACAGTACCAGCAAATGAACTTTCCACGGGCTGGAGAAATTTTCTGAGAAATAAATTCCTCTTTTCCAGCCTTCCACACAGCTCCCACGTGCTTCTGGACTTGAGGAAATTTCTTCTTCTCCTGCTTCTTCACAGGAATAATTCCAGGTGGCTTCCTTGACCTCCCTATGTCAGGCTGGGTTTTAACAGTAGCCAGCCTCGAGTTGACAGCTCCTTTTCCCACTTTTGGAGTGGAAATATCGTCTCCAATGTGCTTTTTGACGAGATGAGGATCCCATTCCACTGACCGGGAATAGGGGTCTATTTTCACCCGGTGCTCACGAAGAAACTCCATACCAAGCAGAACATCTGGAGAAAGCCCATCCATTATTGTGAGTGTTGTTGATAGGGATATTCTGCCAATTTTCAGGTTGGTTATAACACCACCTCGCAGTCGTGCAGCCGCTCCGTTAGCCATAACAGCGCCGCGCTGCACAGGCTCTCGTTCCACTGCTTCCAAACTATTAAAAGCTTTAGAGCTAATATAGTTGGATTCTGCTCCTGTGTCGAGAAGAGCACTATACTGTCTGCTTCCTATTTTCACTATAGTGAAAAGACGGTTGTCATCCTGGAGCTCTGGCTCTAGCTGGATTTGAAGCCTCGTTTTAACCACTGCTGTTTTATCAGAAGTCTTCTTCTGCTCTCTCTCACAGGAACAATTGGGTCGAGGCTTCCCGCACTTTGAGCAGAGTGAAGCCTCCGGACACTCGATCTCCAGTGTCCCACCTTCTTGCACTGCCAACACACGGGGCCTTCTGGAGGTTGTTCACTCCGACGCCGTGTAGTAGTAGTCTCCTGTCGAGGCTTGGTCTGCTTCCTCACCTCCTCCTGCTTCACAGCTCGTTGTCTCTGTTGAGCACTCTTCTCCTCGAACTTAATTCGTTCATATTGTCTCGCTAAGTGTAGCAAGTCGTCGATGGTGTAAACTTCAGCCTCCCTGATGTAGAGCTTGTAGCGTGGTAGAAGATTCTTGTACAATCTCTGTACCTGGCTCCTCTCTGAAAAACCACCTCTTCTTCTCATCAGCGTTAGCAGCTCCTCGACATAGTCGTCTATGAGCTCGCCTTCTCTCTGCCGCCTGTCGAGAATTTCATTCTCAAGATCCTCCACATAAGTAGGTGGATAGTAACGAGACCGAAAGTCTCTCAGGAAATCGTCCCAGTGTCTCCACTGTTCTCTCCTATTCCTCATCCATAAGGAACATTTCCCCGCTAACATTTCAGGTAGCGCTGGAAATAACTGTCTGCCAGACAAGCCATATGCTTGTTGCAGCTCCTCGAGCCGCTCCATAAAACTTGGAGCATCTCCACTCCCATCATATGAGAGCCGCCACCCTCGAACCTTGTCACACACGGCACCCGGGTCCATACAGGATGTAGCAGGCACCGCTGACCTGGTAGGTGACCTCAACACATGCCTAGGCATGTTATAATGCCTCTCCGGCATCTCCGGCCTCACCAGTGCAGGCTCTGCCTCCTCGCTAACTGGTGCTGGCCTTCGCGCTCTTCGACGAAGCGCCTCCTCCCCATTATCCAGAACGGGGAGCATCGCAACAATCCGCTGTCGTTGCTCCAGTAGAGCCCTCCTCAGGCTCGTTCTTGTGCTATCTGTCAGCACTGAGTCGAGTATTAGATCAATCAAGCCCTGATCGTGCACTCTGTACACCCAGGAGTTGCTGGAGTCTCCATCAAACTCTGGAGACGTCTCCTTGGGTATTTCTTCCAGTCTGGAACATGCAGTGGCCTCCGCGACTGGTGGCCACAAAGCTGCAGCTCCTTCCTCTTCCTGACCTGTGCCAGCTCCGCCACCGATCCTGTTTAGACCGGCGGCCTCCACCATTGTCCTCCGGTGGTTTTCGACAAGAGCTCTCCTGAGCTCTGCCATGGTACCTGTTGTAGGTAGCCCTGCTGATGCTGCTAGATCCACTGCTTCATTCCGGTGGAGTTTGTAAATCCAGGACACTCCTGGATCGCTGTTATCCTCTCGTGCCTCCTGGTCTTCTCCGGCGCGATTACATTTCTCTTCTGCACTCATTGCTGCTTTACTCCTCCTGCCTTGGGCCCCACGTTCGTGTGCCAATCTTCTGAGTAGATTTTTGCCCACACCTTCCTCTATCAGAGTTCCCAGTGTCGCTCTGGGCCGGCTAAACTCAGTCGGCGACTGGGGTGGGCCGCGGCAGGGGACGGGAGTCTTGGTGGGGCGTCCGTCAACCACCCTCGTTCGAGTTGGGGGTTGAAACAGGGTTTTGAGTGTTATAGAGAAATGTTTCCCTCTTTTAGGAAAGAGGGGCCGTGCTTTCGCACTGCCAAACAGGGTTGGTCGCGGGAAGAAGGGAACAGGAACCTTGCAGTGTTAGTCGTGAGAAAGGGCTTCGTGTCGGGACTAAGTCTTAGTCCTCGGGCACCGGGTGTCTTCCCGGGGTCCGGGTTGGTTGCGGAGCTCTGGTAAAGGCTTTCCCTGGCCTTCCCAGAGGTCCTCTTCCGGTTCCGCACTGGTTTAGTGCGCTGCGGCGGCCCGCGCTCTGGACTTTCCTAAGTCCTACTTGCCGGGCACCAGCTGTCCTCCTGGGGTCCGGATCGGCCGCGGAGTTGCGGGAAAGGCTTTTCCTCACCTTCCCGGACGTCCCCTTGCGATCCCGCGCTGGACTAGTGCGCTGCGGCGGCCAGCACTCTGGACTTTCCTAAGTCCTACTTGCCGGGCACCAGCTGTCCTCCTGGGGTCCGGATCGGCCGCGGAGTTGCGGGAAAGGCTTTTCCTGGCCTTCCCAGACGTCCTCTTGCGATCCCGCACTGGACTAGTGCGCTGCGGCGGCCAGCACTCTGGACTTTCCTAAGTCCTACTTGCCGGGCACCAGCTGTCCTCCTGGGGTCCGGATCGGCCGCGGAGTTGCGGGAAGGCTTTTCCTGGCCTTCCCAGACGTCCTCTTGCGATCCCGCACTGGACTAATGCGCTGCGGCGGCCAGCACTCTGGACTTTCCTAAGTCCTACTTGCCGGGCACCAGCTGTCCTCCTGGGGTCCGGATCGGCCGCGGAGTTGCGGGAAAGGTTTTTACACACCTTCCTAGATGTCCTTTCTCGATCCCGCACTGGATTGGTGCGCTGCGGCGGCCAGCACTCTGGACTTTCCTAAGTCCTACTTGCCGGGCACCAGCTGTCCTCCTGGGGTCCGGATCGTCCGCGGAGTTGCGGGAAAGGCTTTTCCACACCTTCCCAGATGTCCTCTTGCGCCTCGATGTCCCACTGGTGGTCTACCAATGGGGAGTCAGGTTTCGACCAAACCTGACGTGTCGCCGTTGGTCGAAACTGGTAACCCGTCGTCTAAACAGGTTAAATGTCGTTCAACACTCGCCCAAACGAGTGTAGAGCAGTGGAATTCACCGTGTTGGAGGCTAATCGACTTTAGCCTCAACACAACTCCCGGTCGCTGAAGAAATCGGAGTTCACTTAGTACAAGACGTACTGTGACGTTGCTAGCTGCTCGCTGCTTCCTTCTCACCTCTCTCGACCGCTCGACTTGGCTCTCCGAACTCGACTTCCTCTTGCTGGCCTTTCTCGAGCCTCCCTCAGTGACCGAGAGGGAGGGGAGAGAGGATGCGCAGCATCGCTGAGCGGTAGGCCAGTGGCTGGCTTGAACGTTGACCCCTCAGATTCTATGAAAGATAGCCGAGCGTCGAATAAATGAGCCCTAAATTCAATTCCTTTCTCTAGTTACGATATACATCGTGACACAATAGACAAGACTCTAAATCACTTTGGCAGGGAATAAAAGAATTCGGGCTTGGCAAACAGAAATCGAATCCACAAATTGACTTACCATTGAATAATATAAATGACCATTTCGTTTCACACTCTAACCAACGCGACGAAGTTGTCATTGCTAATCATATAGATAATCTTGAAGAGCAGGTTACAAACTTAGATTTACCAATCACTGATCAATTTCATTTCCATCCAATCTCAGAAGAAGACACTTTCAGAGCAATTCAACGTATTCATAGTAATGCTACGGGTGTAGACAAAATTCCTATTAAATTTATCAAGATATGTTATTTGCTGTTTTACCACCATTACATACATTTTCAACAAGTCACTTGAAGAAGGCATTTTCCCTGAAAACTGGAAGTTTGCTCTGGTTCGCCCTCTAAATAAAGTTCCATCACCCAATAAAGTTGAGGATTTTAGACCAATCAGTATTTTACCTGCATTGTCCAAAGTGCTAGAAAGACTCATTCATGCTCAAGTTGTAAAATTTCTAGACAACAATAGTAAGCTTCATAACTTTCAATCAGGCTTTAGAAAATTCCATTCAACTGAGACAGCTCTGCTTCGTGTCACTGATGATATAAGGTAAGCTATGGACCAAAGAAAATGCACCATCCTCACCTTATTTGATTTTTCTAAAGCATTCGATACTGTTGATCATACAGTCCTTCTGAATAAGTTGGCTATTCTTGGTTTCAGTCGCAACTCGTTAGTTTGGTTTAAATCCTATCTATTAGGTAGGAAACAATGTGTATCTGTCGGTGACAAAAAGTCAACTTGGAAACACGTTATGCATGGAGTACCACAAGATTCAATTTTAGGCCCTCTCCTCTTCACTTTGTATGCTAATGACCTTTCTTCCATTATCAAATTCTCCAGTTTCCATACTTATGCAGACGACCTTCAAATCTATTTAAGCTGTCCCATAACAAAAATTAATGAAACAGTTGGAATAATGAATCAGGATATCAATTCGATAGTGGAATGGACAAAGAAAAATGGCCTTAAGCTTAATCCCATCAAAACACAACCCATTATAATTGGATATTCTCGTCTTATAAACAATATTGACCTTGAATCGATTCACAAAATTAGTGTAGACGGTAATGACATTCCTTACTGTAGCTCAGTTAAAATTTAGGCATTATTATGAATAATACTCTTGACTGGTCAGAACAAGTGAACAAAACTTGTAAAAAGGTATTCTCAGCCATGCATGCATTGAAGAAAATGCACGATATCCTCCCTAGAAACATTAAATTATTATTGGTTCAATCTCTCATCTTCCCACATTTAATGTATTGTAATTCTGTTCTTAACGATATGCAAGTCACTCTGAATGATAAACTACAGCGTTGCCAAAATTATTGTCTACGTTTCGTCTACTCTCTCCAACGCCATGATCATATCACCCCAGCCCACATTGCTAGTTCAACATTGAAGCTTCCCGATCAGAGGCTTTTTCGAATAGTCAAGCTTGTTAGAGATATCTTGAAATACGGTAATCCGAACTATTTTAAAGATGATTTCAAATTTGTCTCTGAAGGTAGGAGGATAGATGCTTCACATACTAGAACCGGAGAAAGTACTTTAAGGATACCCAATCATCGAACTACTATTTTCACAAAATCCTTCTTAGTCAGTGCCTGTCGTGCATGGAATACACTTCCTGTTTCTATCAGGTCTATCGAGAGCCGAGCGAGCTTCAACCTGACTTTAAAAAAACATATTTTGGAGCAAATGACTGAAACTGTCCGACCCTAGAACGATCACATGACAACCATCCCTCACCCATTCCACCATATAAACCTTTAAACCATGTTATAGAACGAATTGTATATATATATATATATATATATATATATATATATATATATATATATATTATATAAACTCATGTTATTTCAATTATCCACTGCATACTGCTGTATATTACTGAAATTTGATAACCCTGATCTACTTTCAGCCTACTTCATTTTATTAATCAATTATTTGATCTTATCTACCTATATAATTATTTTACTTTATCAATTTACTGTTTTTTTTTCTCTTCAATATTCATATTGATTAAAACTTTTACAATATTTCCATTAATAAATAAATCCTTAGTTTAAATAACGAAATTAACGTTTTGGTAGAGAGTTAGTGGGGAGGATATTTTTATTATTCTTCCAAAGAATGGACATTGATATGTCCAAAGCTCCGCCAATTTATGTAGATGCATAACAATATGATTATTATCTATAGTTATCATATTACAAATTGCTTTTTCATATCATATACAGTTCTATAGTTATTTTCCTAGTCTATATTATGTAAATTCATCTATAATTTTGCTGTATTGTAAGCTATTGTATATAAGTGTATAAGCCAGTATATATTGTAATCTACATAAATAAAGTACTCAATCAATTCCTCTATCCTATTTTATCAATACTGTTCTCCTTTGTTTCTTTAAATCGGTATCCTATGTACTCTTCATTTTTTATTCAATCTTTAATTCGATCCTTATCAATGTATATCAACACCTTTTTCTCCATTAAATCATTTTCATAAATCAATTCTCTCCAGTCTTCTCTCTTTCTCTATCCTATTTTATCAATATTGTTCTCCTTTGTTCTTCAAATCGGTATCCTATGTACTCTTCATTTTTTATTCAATCTTTAATTCGATCCGAATCAATATTATTATCAACACATTTTTTCCAATAAACAATACTCAGCTATCATAATCTTCTCTCGTTCTCTATCCTATTTTATCAATATTGTCCTTCTTTTTGTTTGTTGTAATTTGCTCTTTCTTTTGTTAAATAGCTAGGAAAACAGCAGAGAGAGATTCAGCAGTGGACACTCGGCCAGTGAAAACTGCAGCCAAATCAGTGCAGGCAAGAGCTAAATCCAAAGATGAAACGGATACTAATAGCAGTAGTGACTCTAATAAAAACATCAGTGATCCAGGTAATGATCAAATCAATCTTTATAGTGAGATACTGTATCATTTGTGTTAATACTGTATCAGATTGTGCTGATACTGTATCAAATTGTGTTGATACTGTATCATGTTGTGGTTGTTCTTGTTCTATAGTGAGGTCTTGAGGATTTGTTTAGAATTTTGGTGGAATCAATCTTTCTATAGTGAGGTCCACGTTATAATGGCAGTGGATAAAGATAGATGAACAGCGTTGCCTATTCTCTGCCTTAATTAATTATATAACTACATCGTCAAAAACAGAGTTGGCATCGTTGCGGAGCTAGAAAATGATAGTACTACCTGCTTTGTCGAATGATAGTCAAGGATAGCAACATTAAAGTTGATCAAATACTGTCATTATAACGTGGACCTCACTATAGTGAGATACTGTATCATATTGATTTGATACTGTATCAAATTGTCTTGATACTGTATCATGTTGTGTTTTGTTCTTGTTCTATAGTGAGGTCTACGTTATAATGGCAGATTTGATTAGAATTGGTGGAATCAATCTTTATAGTGAGATACTGTATCATTTTGGTTTGATATTGTATCAGATTGTGTTGATACTGTATCAAATTGTGTTGATACTGTATCATGTTGTGGTTGTTCTTGTTCCAAAATGAGGTCTACGTTATAATGGCAGTATTTTATTGAAATTGGTGTTGCTATCCGTGTCTATCACTAGTAGTTCTGTAAACAGTAGACCTCGCGCTCAGTAAGTTACATTGACCTTTTGTTATGTTTTCTCAAAAATTAATAAATAATTTATCAATTTGAAATGTCTAGAAAAAATCCTAAATAAATATAGAGCTTTCTGTCCTATCGTACCGTAACGTGTCGTCCCGGAATGTGAGTGTGAGCGCTGTTATCATGTCTGGCTGCAACTGTCTATAACGTTGATGGAAAGATACAATTTTCAAGATGTTCGATGTTTTTGAACGGGTAGTATTATAGTCAACTGTCTACTAACGTGATGAAAAGATAAATTTTCAAGATGTTCGATGTTTTTGAACGGGTAGTATTATAGTCCATTAGACAGCTGATTTATGATGAATAATTCTAGTCTGATTCTTACGGTAATATTGGCGTATGAAGGGGGCTCCTTTTTCCTTTTAAATTGAAATGCAAAATTTCCAAAAACCTTGTATATACGTCGACGCGCAATTTAAAAAGGAACATTCTTGTCAAATTTCATGAAAATCTATTACCGCGTTTCGCCGTAAATGCGCAACATAAAAACATATAAACATATCAACAGAAATGCCAAACCGTCGACTTGAATCTTAGACCTCACTTCGCTCGGTCAATTAGACAGAGCAGATAGCTCTACCCTTTTCTACTCCCCACTGTTGTCAAGTAGTTTGTTGACTGTGAAGAAACACAAATAACTACCAGAATATTATATATCAATCATAAAATCCCGAGAAAATTGATTTTCTTGACTAATAAAATATATAATATTTTGAGATGGGTAGCAGAAGGTACTATTGTCCCTGTGTTCAGGCTGTTCTATTATTCCTATCTTACTAATTATAATTATCACCGTTAAATCCATGACTCACAGGGACAGAAATGGCGGCTACTCAAATTCTTGTCTATTGTCCATTTGAGTGAGGGGTCAATATTTCAGCACAATATTTAACTTACAAGTAGAAAAATGTTGTGCAGGATTGGATGAAGTTTGTATGATAGCATGTGATATTTAACAATGACTTTCGTGTCAAATTCATGAAGTTGTTAACAACTCCAATTAAATAACAGAATTATATGAAGGCACATTGCTCAATAGAAGTTTAATTACATTTAGAGTTCAAACCTAAACCAAATGTAACAGTATAGTAAGATTGATTTAAACCTGGATCAAATCAACTTGGGCTAAACTGCTGTCCGTCATACAAACCGAAATATGTGAATTGAAGTTCCTATTCCATATTTCCTAAATGAATGTATTCCTGTATTGTGTTCAATGATATGTTGATGATTCTTCTTCATCTTGAGTGTGTTCAGATTGTAAATATGCTGTCATTGGATAAGACTTGATTTGATTTGCTTTGTATGCCTTTATTGTAATTCTCAGCTCTTATTTGGATATTAATATTCTAAAATTATTAGGCTTTCAAATGTTTTTTCGACTTTCAAACAATATCATTAAATTCTAAATTGTTTTCACTTGCCAATTATTCTCAAGGAGTATTCTCGGACCAGAAATGTGAAGTGCGTGACATACATACATAACCTTTTGGATTTCATTACCATTAAAATTTGAAAGAGGAATAGTATAAGCTAAACTTAGATTTCCTCTTTTAGACTATGATATGTATTATTATGGATCATTGTAATTATTTGTATAGATAAATAAATTTGAAAATTCTTCTTTTTTCCAGTTCCGAAATCCGATCGTTTCGCCTCTTTCAAGTCGAAAAAATCGACAATGGAAAGCGAAAGAAGGTCGAAAGAAAGAGAGAAAGAGAAGGCACAAGATGAAGAGAAGATGAAAAGAGAGAGACAGTTATTGGATGATGAAAGGAAGAGGTTGGAGGAAACCATCAGGAATCTGACAGAGAAACAAACTGAGCTCATAAATAAGTTACATGAAGCTTATGATGGGACTGCCAGGCTAAATGAACAGGTAATTATAAAATTTAACTCTTTAATGTTTGTTTCCATTGTTAATAATCACTTATTGAACAACGGAAGTGTCAACCAGTGTTGATGAAGAACCTAGTGTCCGAAAGCGCTCCAAAAATGTTGAGTAGAAGCTAATAGCTTTTATTTATAAATACTTGACTGCTATGTCGTAATTTAGTTGTTCATAAGTAATAAAATTTAAATTGAATAAATGTATTTTTATTTGCTCTTTATAACATTAAAAGTGATGTGGGCGAAGTTGAGGCAATAAGAGCCTCCTCTTCCACAAATATAGTGAGTAAATATAATGAGGGATTCACGTTATAAAGTGAGAACCTCATTAACATTAGTTTGCTATCCTTTAAAAACAGATTATTAGTCAAAACAGATGGATCTATAACTAGAAGTTCAGCTGAAGATGTGGTAGGTGCTACCATGAAACCTGGTTCTGTAATGTGAATTTATTTTTGAACAAATATAGTGGTATTGACAACATCAACATCTTATTCTTTCAACTGCAGATGGATCTATCACTCAATAAAATCCGGTATTAGATAAATACCAGTACTTAAAACTATCACTTGATATACCTATATAGGTACTTATAATCTATAGTGTGATTCACGTTATAAAGTCAGCACCTGATGAACATTGGTGTTGCCATCCTTGTCTGTCATTAGACAAAGTAGATAGCTCTATCCGTTTCTAGCGCCACACCGTTAACAAACTCTTTTCAGATAGGGATAGAAATGGTTTTGGGCGAATGCCTGTTGGTTCATCCCGAATTTTATAATATTCATTAATTTGTATTTATTTATTCATTCACATCATTGTAAATGAATTAACGAATGTCTCGACCAAATTCATGACGTCAGTATAATATGATGATTGAAGAATGAAAACCATGTGGTTAACTCATGTGGTATATAATACTTATTTTATTCATTATTATCTCAAGTTATTCATTATTGTTTAGGGAAATTTTTATATAGTGTGGTCCATGTTATATTGCCATTATTTGGTTAACATTGGTGTCTATCATTCCACAAAGCAGATAGTGCTATCCTTTTCTAGCTCTGTAACGTTGCGAGGTTATATCTTAACAGTTTAGAAATATAATTAGCAAAATATTCAAACTCTATTATGAAAATGTAGGCTATTATTTAATCATTGGAAATAGCTATTTGTGCAACTAGTGCGCAAAGTGACAGTTTGCTGCACTGAAAAAAACGTTTACGCCCGAGCCTACGGCTCGGGCGGAATGGTTTCTTGAGTGCAGCAGAGGAACTTTGCGCACGTATTTCACATTAAGTTTTTCCTACAGTTACCATTGAATATGAAAAGTGGGTAATTATGGGTAAAATTGCCTGAAATCCATCAAATAGCTTAGTAGTGTTTGAATGGCGAGGCGGCTGTGTGTGTGTGCTGTGGTGGCACTGTGCTGTTGCTGTCCTCGATATAATATATATAGTAATAATTAGCGCGTTGTGCTTGGTTGCACCTCTGCTCACTATAGCAGCCACAGCAGTCACTGTTACCAACTTCATTTTCATTTTGCTGCACTGTTGCTCCATATAACCTACTAAGTATTTTGCGTTGCCATGTTGCAAATCTGGAGTGCAGAAAAATTTTCCCGCACTAGAGCGGAAAAGTGATTCTTTGCGTTCTGTAATCAGTGCAGCAATGGCCACTTTTCAACGTAACTGTAGGAAAATATATTTTCTTAACGAATAAATCATAATTGATTATTTTGAACAAGAATGAACAGTTGATATCACATCATATAGGCCTTCTATCCTCTATAGAAGGCAATAGCAAGGCAGAGAATCGGCATCGCTGTTCTTTTATCTTTCTCCACTGCCACTATAACGTGGGCCTCATCATAGTAACCTCATGCGATATATCATCATTATTTGTTCATTATTAGCTCAAGCTTTTAATTATTGCTTAGAGAACTTTCAAAATTCAAATTCATTTCCACCTTCATACAACATAGTCATTTATAGTAATATCATAGATTTCGTTATTTTTAGTGTCATTGAAACAGTCTCAGAGACTAACTATTAATTTTCAATTCACTATAAATCTTACACTATGAAAAACGTTGAAACTTCAGATCATCTATTGATGACCCAAGTAGTTCTGAGATTATGAGAGCAGTAGAAATTATATAGTCTACATACACTATCATGTGATATACTGCAGCATCTTTATTTCTTGTTTATCAACTCAATTTATTTAACACACTTTTTTATGTTTTTCACACGATATGCAGTCAAATATTTAAGTAAATAATCAAAAACTAGTACTTACTGACTGTAGTAACAGTCAACACTGTTGAAAATGATCGCGAGACGGTCGAAAGTACTACAGTCACTAAGTAATAGATTTATTATTACTTAAATATTTGACTTCATGTCGTGTGAAAAACATAGAAAAAAGTGTGTTAATACATGGCAGCTCGGAATGGATCAATAAACTATCATCTTCAATTTATTTATTTGTATTTTTATTAATTAGTTTATTAGTTTCAAAAAAGGGTACTATCATTATATTTTAAAAAACAATGTATGTATTATTGTTTAGGGCACATCTTCTACAGATAAAGAACTGATTATCAAGCTGGAGCGTTTGCAAGCAGAGAAAGACACTTATCAGAAGGAATTGACCAAGATTCGTGAACAAATATCAAACCTGGTCGATTCAAATGCATCAAATGAGGTATTAAACTTCGTTTTAAATTTATTATTTAATTTATTATTTCTTATTTGTATTAAATTTCATTATTTTCAAAATTTTCTTCTATAATTTGTGATGGTTACTTCTCTAGTTTGTTATTGATTCTTCAACGGTTTTATTCGTAGAGGAAAAACAAGCAAAAAATTAATATTCCTCGCCCAAATTGTTTAATATCAGTTCGAAATACGTTTATTATGAGTAACTTTTATCATAGAGGAAAGATAGTATAAGAAGATATCCTATGATATAGGGCGTTAATCTTCCTAATTTCAAAGTTAACTCAAGCCGATAGTCCTAGTAGTTGTTTTTGGTGAAGCTATGTGACGCTGGTAGTCTCTCATACTGTGCCGGTCTTACACTCCCAACAACACAATAATAATATAAAATAGTAGTCAATATTAATCGGCTTCAGTTAACGAAAAATCGGCTCGAAATGTGGAACATATACCATGGGATATCTTCTGCTATTTCTTCTCTAATATGGGAGTGACTAAACATAAACTTATTTCGGACTATTATTAATCTGAATTCGAGAGGAGAATATCACATGATTCGCTTCAGATACTGTTGCTGGTGAGATGTTGTGATATCTTTCCATAATGAAAACATTGGGATTTTGTTTAAAATATCACTTATTTATTGTAAAATAACAAACATAACAAACACACCAATGGTCACATCTTCAGTGGTGGACCTGATGACACCATCTTCAACACTGAAGAGTACACCATTGGTGTCGAATTATGTTTAACATAATCATGTGTTTGGGGGGTATCCACCCCAAATGAATACTGATGAGAAAAGCATTCCTGGAAGAAGCCGCACCATCCTTGCTCAACTGAGATCGGGCTACTCTTTGATTGTGAACAGGTACATGTCCAGAATCACTGATGGTGTGAGTGATTCATGTCCCGACCCCACAGCACAGAGCATCTTTTCAGCTGCCCCTCAAAGCCGACACCTCTGGACCGACCCCTGTGGGGTGGCCCGCTTCCTGGGCCTTGAGACGGAGGGGGAGTGAAACTACAGGGTCCCCGAAGTTGCTACCACAACAACAAACATGTTTGTTATTTTACAATAAATAAGTGATATTTTTGACAAAATCTCAGTGTTTTCATACATGTTTCGTCTGCTTTTTCTCTTCCAATGTCATTTTAATGATGAGTGATTTTGTGCAAATGGATGATCGAATATTAGGAATACCTATAGTGAAATTCAGGTTATAAATTCCTATAGAAAGTGTGCTTGGCTTGCTATAGTGTGAGGTCCACATTATAATGGCAGTATTCAATAAACATTGATGTTGCTATCATTGTCTATCATTCGGCAAAGCAGATAGCGCTATCCTTATGCTATCTTTTCTCTATGCGTACATTTATTTCTCCATATCACAATTATTTGTCCAATATTTACAAGACTTAATCTATTTCAGACTATGTGTAACCTTATCTAAATTTGGGAGAGAAATAGCACAAGGTTTCCTTATTTTTTCTCTCCCTTTCATACTGATGATGTACTTATTGTATGAATCAATAGAGAATATAGGATATTAGGAATAAATAAATAAATATCTTTACTAGGAATAAATAATTTACTTTTTTGTACTTTCTGTCAACAGCCAGGCTTGCGTAACCAGTCGCCATCTTGTATCCTACAGCGTCTAGAGACGGAGCTTGACTTTTATCAGAAAGAATTCAACCGACTCCAGAAGCAGATTAGCAGCAATGTGAACCCCTCCAGTCACGACCAATCGGAAGTAAGTTGCTTCTGTTCAAGAAAATGCGGCTGCAAAACTGTCAATCTGCATGCGTTTACATGACCGCCATCTTGGATTTTAATCGAAACGAAAATTAGAAATATGAGTTGTTGAAATAAAGTTGATTTGATAGAAATATTGTTGAAGATGGTTGGATTTTAATTTAAATATTGTAGATGAAAGTGAAGGATTGTCTTCTGTCAACCGATTATCAATCGAGCGTTATCTTTGATTTTAATCAAAACGAAAATTAGAAATACAAGTTGTTGAAATAAAGTTGATTTGATGGAAATATTGTTGAAGATGGTTGGATTTTAATTGAAATATTGTAGATGAAAGTGGAGGAATGTCTTCTTTCAATCGAGTATCAATTGAGCGTCATCATGGATTCAAATCAAAATGAGGATTCGAATTGAAATAAAGTTGGATTTTAATGCAAATATTGTTGAAAATAGTTGGATTTTAATTAAAGTATTGTAAATGAAATTGAAGGATTGTCTTCTGTCAACCGATTATCAATTCAGTGTCATCTTTGATCTTAATCGAAAAAAAAAAATTGAATTGAAATGAAGTTTGATTCTAATGGAAATATTGTAGATAAAAGTGGAGGATTTTCTCCTGTCAACCGAGTATCAATTGACCGCCATCTTCTTTAGATTTGAATGAGATTGAAAATTAGAATGAAAATAGAAATTTGTCTCCTATCAACCAGATCAGATTGACCTACTCATCGAAACTTTTTAATAAAATTGTACACCTATGAGTACGGTATCTTGAAAAACAAGTGCTCCTTTAGTATGATAATACAATTTAAAAAAAAATATTAGTTCTATATTTGGGGACTGGTTGTTATAAACCAATATTTTGATTTCAAGTAATCAAGAGAATTTTCCAAAATATTTCTGCCAAGCGAAGTTACAGTAACTGATTTGATGAAGACAATTTTGTAAAAAACATGTTGTAAAAAATACATTTTGGAGAGTATTTGTTACAATTAGAGTTTCATCCTAGAAATTAGCCTAGTTATTTAATGAAGGCATAGTAAAAATTATAGTATATATTGAAGAATGCATTATGAGAAACTTGTTAATGAAACCTCTATGTAAATACAAGCAATAAATCATTTATTCGCATTCTTATTATTATAGGTCACTCTAGTTTTGGAAATATTTTACACTACTTGATAAATCCTTCAATCATTTACCAAGGATTGTTATTGGCCTATTTTAACTGTCGAAGATTTCAGTATTTCAAGTTTTTAATTGGACCCTTGCGTAGCACGGGTTACCTGCCAGTCATATAATAGCCTACTTTGCGTTCATTAGTTCTTACATTAAAACTCAATAGTTGAAAAGCAGGTTGCATGAGATTATTATTAAACGAAAATCCAAATTAAATGCTGTAATTCACCCCGAAGACTTCTGCTACTACAAATATTGACAACAAGGTAAACAGCTAGATGGAAATTCGATGAGCGCTACTATTCAAAAATTATTTGTCAGCCCGGGAATTCCATCTTGTCACCCTGTTGACAATATTTGCAGTACGGTAGCAGAAGTCTTTGGGGTGAATTACAGCATTTAATTTGGATTTTCGGAATTTGGATTTAATAATTATTAATTCATTAGCTTTTGAATAATTGCAATATCTCAGTAATTTCCATGTGTTGCATGAAAAAGCTTGATTTGTGTAAGTACCTATTATAAATAATTTTATTATTCTGTGTTTTGAAGGTGATTTTGTGGTTGATCTGATGTCAAAACAATTCATTTATAAAACAATTCGAGATACTAATAGTTTAGTTAGTAAACTGTTATCAATATCTAGTAAACTAAAAGTTAAAACATGGAGTAGCAGAATATATAGTATGGGTAAAGGCCTACGATTGGCCGTTAGCTGTCGACAAATAATGCTAAAATGTTCTATGTCAAACATAAATTCAAACAAAACTTAATTCTGAAGCTTCGTTTACCCCTAAGTTATTAACTAAATAATCCTTATAGATTCTATTAGATTGAACATAACTTATGATACACATGATGAACATATGTGTTTGTCAAGTTCCGTTCAATCTAATAGAATCTATGAGGATTATGATATCAACATTTTGTTAATAACTTTGGTGTAAACGCACCTTTAGTAGCATTTATCACATAATAAAAAAATCTTTTCTCTATTCTGTAGCTCTATTAACAAATTGTTATTGATTTTCTATATATTGTACTTAAACGAATCACAAATTTTGAATTTTGAGTTTTCACTTGTCATCGTTGTCAAATTATTGAACATATGAGCAGAATGCATTCATTCTCTCACTCTTTCTGTACACATTACATACAACATCACACACATTTACATTTACACTTATACACTGACTCAATTACAATTCATATTTTTCGTTACTCGTTTTATTATTTTCTATTTTAACTCAGTTTGTAGTTTTTTATCAATGCTAAAATTTTTAATAAAATGGTTGAACGTCGGTGTCAAGAAATGAAGAAATGCAAGGTATATAATCATCTCCCATTAATTACTGTTTAATTTTGTCACTGATTTAGCTTATTTTTAATAGTTTTCAAACAATCTTTAATTTTAATTGATTTCGTAACTATGTTTTGTGTGAGGAAAAATGCATGAAATTTATTTTGATTAAGTATCTATTATGTTAACCTCAAGCCTAATAGGTTATACTAGGTTAGGGGCCTGTTGTTTATGTTTATGTTTTTCTAACAAAACTAGTAGATTAAAATTTTGAAGATAATAATGATAGCTCATGTTTAGTGATTATGTTCAAGCTATAATTATCACGATTTCCCTTCAACTGGATTATAAACTCAACATTAGTGAGTGAATTTCCTATTAAATAAAATAAACCTTGTAAACTATTCAATTTAAAAGCATTTTTCCAAGGTGCTAAGAATAATGCTCGGTGCCCGTTGCAAAAAGCCAGTTAATTTTTAACCGTGACTAATCCCAATAGAACCAATTAGAGAAGCCGTCTTTCCAAAAACTTCTCTGATTGGTTCTTGTAAAGTTAATCACGGTTAAAATTTAACCGGCTTTTGTTCAACCGGGCCTAATTCTACATTGAGATTTTGTCTCTGTCATCTTTCAACAATTCAAGAATCAAGGAAATAAAAAATAATAATAGAAAAATTACTGCAAAAATATATATTTAAGCTCATAAATACGGCAGTTGTACAAATGGAAATATTGAGAAATTTCATTTATTCAAATGTTAATCAATGAATAAATATGAACTAAACAAAAATCCAAATTAATGTATCTGGCAGTAATCAAAGATAATCCAAATGCAAAAGTCTTTAGGGTGATTTGCAGTATTGGGATTTTCGCTTAATAATAGGGTAGTTGTAATTAGTATCGTAATATTTTTCAAATTAAACATCTAGAAAGCTCTTTTTACTATACATATTTTTGGGGGCTTCACTAAATCTTTTCTCATGCCAATCCATTCATATTAATTGGTAGAATAATTTCATTCATATCATGTAGTTGTGTAACTTTATTAAAAATTCATTTATAATCAAGTCTGTTAGTTACCTTGTTTAGACTTGAGTTCCACTAATATTGCAAGAGTTGAGTTGATCAGTGCCTGATGAGTAATAGTTTAAAATAATTGAGTAACTAAGTTAAAACTTAAATTATATCATTGTCTGTTTTTTCAATACTGTATTCAAAACTTACACTTTCAATAATTCTATAAAAAATATTACCAATGAAGCACTCTATGAATGTTACTGTTTTGAAAGTGTCTTACCAATTTTCTATCTTCTTCTTTCAGGTTGGAGAACTTAGAGAGAAACTGAATGAGAAAGAGAGAGAGATATGTTGACTAAAAGAGAAATTGAGAGATCTGTGTGCCCAGCAGAGAGTCTCTCCTATACAGCATCCATCGCAAAATGTAAATATTCAATATTTTTCTTCTATTTTCCATTGAAGTTTATTTTAATTATGTACTCGTATAACATCTACATGAGTTGTATGATTCAAAGATCTAGGTGTTGTTTTATGAAAATCAGATTAGTAGATAGTAGTAATATAGGAGGCTACTCCAAGTTAGACCGATACATTTGAATATATTATCTACTCTATAGTGAGGTGCACATTATAATAGCAATATTTGATTAACATTGGTGTTTCTATCCTTGTCTAACATTCGACAAAGCAGATAGCGCTATCCTTCTCTAGCTCCGCAACGCTGCCAGAACCTTTTTTAATAATGTAGGAATATAATCAATTAACAAGATATTTAATCTCAATCTTGAAAATCTTATTAAATAAATAATTGAACAAATTTTTTTCGCCAAATAGAATGTAATATTGATTACTTCAAACAATTATGATCAGTTAATATTATATCAGATATACCGGTATCAGCTATCCTCTATAGAAGGCAGTGGCAAGGCAAAGAATCGGTAACGCTGTTCTCTCATCTTTCCCCACTGCAATTATAACGTGGACCTCACTATAGCAGAAGTTTCTAGGTTTGTTGGTAGCAGATAATTAAGATCTTTACTGAGTAATTATTATTATGTTATAATATCTTTTAAGAGAAGAATTTGAATTGAATTTTGATTTGGTGTTTAATTTGTAATGGAATGAGAGAATATAAGTTAGATACCTTTTTCAGAATTCTCATATAGCCTTTTAGACTTGTATATCATAATATTGTACAATATACTTCGAAGCTAAAATTGATAAATCATTGATACTGTTATGTAATATGTGTCACATCATATGCGACTGTCGGCCTCAGCAACTAAATTTTAGCGCTAGTTTTATAATCAATTTTATATCACCATCTCAAACAGGTCTAGTACCTCGAGATGCAAATACTCAATTGGCATTGCATTTATTTTGTAATAGTATTTTCCCATGTTGTAAAATTTGTATCGCTTTTATTATGTATTTCTAAGATGTGTAATTTTAATTTCTGCCAATAAAACATTTTCATTTTTCGACAGGGCGCTATTCTAAGACTGGAAATGGAGAGAGATTCAGCGAAAGCGGATTGTTCAAGACTGGAGGAAGATAGAAATGCTCTGAAAGAAAAACTGAGAGTAAGTAGGCCTATAGGACACGATGCACAAATTTTCATCAAATTTTAATGTTATTAAGATCTGATTAAAGACGTCCTCCGCTTCTCTGATTGGTTCTCGTGGCATTCAATTACCAAATTCAATTAATTCGATCATAATTAAGATGCAAAGATTGTAGCAATTATTTAAACACCGTTTCTGTAAAGCCAATGAGAACTCGTAGGCCTATTTCTGTACTTATAAGTATAAAGGTGTTGAAGTCTGTTTTCATGATTTTTCAGGAGAGCAAAAACAAAGTTCAAAAAATCCTGTACGAAATTTATGAATCATTATTTAAAGCATTAGAACGCTCCACATATTTCTCCACATGTTTACTGTGCCCAATAATGGTTTCTCACTATTGACATTTTTTATACAGGAGTAAACAAAAATGTGAACGACTTAAACCCTTTGTATCAAAGTATTTTATGACTCAACCCTTTTTGATCTTGATTTGAGTTGACTTGTATCATTTATAATTATCAATACCTATTTATTTTCTTTAAAGTTATAAGTTGAATGATATAATTTATATCAATACCTATTTCTCTTCTTCAAGTTATAAATTGAGTCGTATCATTTTACCAATACCTCAACATCACATTTACTCATATCTTATTTTCAATCTGTATTTTCTCAATTTAGTTAATAAATATCAATTTCATAATTAGTTTATCGATTTTAAATTCAGCGAATTACGCCAGGCCCTCACAAACACAGGCTTTTGCCTACATGTGAGTCTCTCATAACGTAGGGTTTATAAATGTACTGTATTATTTGTAAATTGTGAGAATAAAAAATTTGATTTGACCTTTTTATCTAATTCCACCTTTAAAAGGTGGAATGGCGAAAGTTGACTTGTATCATTTATATCAAACATGAATGATTTTTCTGAGATGTATCCATTTTACCATAGAATAACTATAAAACAATACTACATAAACTTGAATCCTTTATACCAAAAAAGAGCAAATTTTTCTGAATAAGAACATGTAGAAAAGTCAAAATCGACATTTTGTGAGTTAACCCCTTTTAGCTTATCAGTGTACAGATTTGATATATTCATAAGAGGTGGGACCTCCTCGTCGGGAACT